>NW_027495635.1:0-231135 GCF_021521415.1 Bidens hawaiensis
GTAAATATTTAGAAATGGTTATTAAAACGAAATTTTTTTATTTAAAGCATTAATATTTAAAATTTATGAAATGGTCAAATTCGTTAAATTTCGGTTTTTGAATTGCTGGTGAAAGTCAAACTATATAAAACGTTTTGGTAAACTTCACATAAATAGTGAAAATCCAAATTTGAAGGTGAAAATTGGTTTCTAAAATGTCATATTAAATCTGTATTACTTTAAAATGTTAAATACGATAATATTGGTAAGTATAATAATGCTTTAAATTGCGTTGACATTAGTGATTTAATTGGAATTTGAACAACAACAATATAAGATTGATTGTCTTACTATAACTAATTTAATGTATTATAGAATGATAAATTAAATTTCATTTCCGGATTATATAATAATCAATTAAATTACATGAATTGTGAAAAAAATTACATGAATAATAACAAAAATATACATTAACAGTAAACAAAAAATAAGACATCTTGTCAACAAATCCTCAATCAATTATATCAAGTTGGGGACAATAATCTGAAATGATAATATTAAATATTAATATTAATATCGCATAATAAATAAATTACCAATTATGGAAGATTTGAATTATGTGAACAAATGTAAACCTTACCGGAAAAACGTTATAACCTTACCGGAAAAACATATAAATGTGTATTTAAGGTAAAACATATAAATGTGTATTATTACAAAATCGGTGAAAACCTAACCAATAAATATAAAAACGTTTACCATCCAATAATTAGTACAAAATGTGTGAATAATATACTAAAGTAATGAATGTGTAATTTGAAATAAAAGTAAAAGTCTGGATTATGGTAAGCTATTTATTTTTATGTAACAATACCATTTTGTCTTGCAAAATCATCTCTATCGACCAATCTTCTTCGGGCTTGTTATTGTCCTTGAGACGCCATAGTTTCAAAATACGAACCTTGATGACACATTTGTTGTTAAGCACATCTAATTGGTTCAACACTGTAATGTTTGTTGGCTCCATCTTCCTGGTGGTGAAAAATTAAAAATAAACAAACTATTAATTTTTGAACAATTAAACTTTGAACCGAACAACTAAACAACAAAATGAATTATATAAGCATGACCAAACTATATACCTTACAAAGATATAAATTTGTTTTTGCTAATTCCGTGTCATGGTGTGCGAATTATTGTGTGAAGGTCAGAGTATTTATACATAAGTATTAGATGTTTGAATTTTTGGATAAGTGAACAAATAAGGAAGGTATAAATGTAATTAATTAAAAAACATAAAATTTAGGATTTTCATTAAGCTTGAAATATGGACGAAAATTAGGAGGTCTTTGATTACGGATTTTAAAATATTTGAATTTAATGTTGTTAAATTATATTATTATATTATAATTACAATATAAATAAAATTAATATGTTTAAATCTAAACCATATTTAAACATACTGGATAAAGATAATAATGTACAAGAATATGTAACTAATTTATTTTTTATTTGTTACAGTTAATAAGATTAATCATCAATTGAATAATTGCATAATTGATATAATTTAGATTTATGATAATTATAGAATCCCTATGATAATTGTTTCTTGTATAATGAATTTTATTTTTTATTTATTACTATCCCTAAAATTAGAATCATTATGAAAATATTAGATCCTTAATCATATGGTTGATATGGAGAGAATAAAATCTAAGAATTTTAAACTTAAGAAAAATAAAAAAGCTTTTCAAGATAAAATAGAAGCTCAACAAAATGATATCTCTAAGCTTAAGTCTGATTTTAGTATAAAGCGTTGTCACCAATTAGATGCCAAACAAGAAATCGTTGAATTAACTGCTAAACTGGAAGCCTCCAAGTTATAAATTTCAAATCTAACTAGTAAATTTGAAAGGGCTGAACTAGACTTTACAAAATTCGATGGTTCCAGTAAAGTAGTCAACTCAATGATTGAAAATCAATTGTGGTGGAAAGAAAATGAAGGTGAGGGAATAGGATACAGTCAAGTTCACCCACCCTACAACCACAATTATGTCCCTACCCCTGCTACCAAAGAACAGGAGGAAAAGGTAAAGGACATGAAGTACGGTAAACAAGACAAAGGTGATGGAACCAGTTCTGTAAATGCTAGTCCATCCACTTAAGATATGAACGATTCTAATGTGTCTACTTCATGTGCAGAAAAAGTAATTGTGAAGGAATGGACTGACGAGGATGACGACCCTTGTTTTAAATTTAATAATCACATTATTTATGTTGTTTCTTTAAAACTTCTTGTTTTGAATTCTGATATTCCGACTGTTTGTGTGGGCTTTATTTTAAAGAGCAAGGATTTTTGTGTGGTTGATTCAGTTGAAACTTTAAATTTGAATAATGTGGTTTCTAATAAGATTAAAAATTCAAAAATTTCCTAAAAATACGTAGCACCTAAATTTGTCAAAGAGGGATGCTCTAATGACAAACAAAGTGATAAACTCAAGGATGTTAAAAATGGTCCTCGCAGTATTAAGCAAACTGGTCCACACAACCCGTCAAGACGAGGAGTCGCCCAAAATAAATATTTACATAAAACGTCAAACTTGTTTTAATTGTGGCACTCCTGGTCATATTGCCAGAAATTGTCCACATCGTCCATATGTTCCTTATTATGGATTTTATCAGAGGAATATGCGCCATATGCCTCATAACTCGTATAGGCAAAGATTCAGGCATAATCAGGCTAGTCCTTCTGACGATGATTGGAATCGAAACAAATCTGGCAGGTTTAGTCCTCATCGGACCAAACCTAACATGTTTCGCGAAAGGGTTAGAAAAGGTGTTTCAAATTCAAATATAAACACTAAGTCTAAACCTAAGCAGGAGGTTACGACAACCATTCGTACTTATAATGCCAAGTCATACAGACATAATTGGTTTCCTAAATCCTCGGCAAAAGAATCTGCAAAATCTACGTTTGACGATCAAAGGGATATGTCATGGCAACCCCGTGACAAATTAGATGAGTCTGGGTCACCCAATGTAACTATGAACTGGGTACCAAAATCTAACTAATCTCACGCTTTGTGCAGGGACAGCTATGGAGGAATATCATCAGACCTTGGTATGTTGATAGTGGCTGTTCCAGGCACATGACAGGAGACATTACCCAATTACACGACATTCAGACATTTAATGGTGGGTATGTGTCTTTTGCGGGAGGAGAAAAGGGAAGGATCACTCACAAGGTTACTGTAAGTAACGGTGTTTTAAAATTTGAAAACGTTAATTTTGTTCCAGAATTGAAGCACCGTCTTTTGAGCGTGTCACAAATTTGTGACAAAGAGTTTTTGAGTCATTTTACTAAGAAAGAGTGTCTGATTTTGAAACCTGGTATAATTATACCTGAAGACTGGATTCTTGTTCGATCATAACGAAAAGATAATGCTTATGTGATCGACATGAACAAAAATGTTCCTGATGAAATAACATGTTTGTTTTCAAAAGTGTCAGAACATAACGCCATGCTATGGTATCGTCGTCTTGGTCATGCAAATTCTAAAAACCTCAATCGTTTTGCTAAAAATGGTCTGGTGTGTTGTTTACCCATTAAGGATTTTGTAACTATTGAAAAATGTGTGGCTTGTGCTTTGGGTAAACATCATCGAAAAACTCATAAGCCGAAGTTGATCAATTCTATTTCATCTTTTTTTCAATTGCTTCATATGGATCTTTTTGGACCAGTCCATGTCTTGAGTCTTTCTTGTAGCTCTTATTGTCTTGTTATTACTGATGACTACTCACGTTTCACTTGGGTAGTTTTCTTGTCAAATAAGAGTGAAACTGCAGATTTAATCAAGAAGTTTGTGGCTCTCATGGAGAACCAACTAAACCTGAAGTTAAAGGGAATTCGTTGTGATAATGGAACGAAGTTCAAGAATGCATCATTGAATCACTTCTATTCAGAAAAGGGGGTGCTACGTCAGTACAGTGCAGTACGAACACCACAACAAAATGGTGTAGCTGAAAGAAGAAACAGAACTCTTATCGAGGTGACGAGGGACTATGTTGTGCGATTCTAAACTGCCTCTGTTCTTCTGGGTAGAAGTATTAATACGGCCTGTTATGTTCAGAATCGGGTGATAATTAACAAATCTAAGATGAAAACCCCATATGAGATTTTTTATAGTCATAAGCCCATGGTTTCACATTTCCAAGCGTTTGGTTGTCCTTGTAAACTACGAATCTTGAGTCTACTCCAAAATTTGGGGCCACCGCTTATGAATGTTATTTTGTTGGTTATGCGGTCCATACAGCTTACAAAGTCTACAATAAGTCAACCAAGCAGATTCTAGAGTCCTATGAGGTTCGTTGGTTGGAAGAGAATGAGACTGATGCTCGTGTCGGTCCGGACTGGTTATTTGATTATAGTGAACTTTTCAAACCATTCAATGTTTTTCCAGTAGTCAACACAGAACCTTTGAGTGGTCCTATAGTGGAAACTGCAAAAGATGACTCACAGATAGTATCTCACATCTCTCCACGTTTGGATGATAATGCCACTAAATCAACTAATGACTCACCCGCAGTCGAATTTAGTCAAAAGAAACTCCAGAATATGAATGTTCCTCCGAACTCGCCTGAAGATGTTGATGCAGTTGAGGGGGAGATTTCCATTCGTCATATCTTCGGGAGCACACTGTTTCTCGATGTCATTCCAAATGAATATGTCGCTGGCACCTCGTACTCTCACAGTACGGAGACCTCTGGATGGAAGAATCCTCTTGTTGATGTTAATGAGAACCTGTTTAACTTACAATCTACCGGTGATGTTTCCGATCAGTTAATTCCATCAAGAATTCAGAAAAATCATCCAATTGAAAACATCATAGGTCCTCTTGAAACGGGCGTGTCGACCAGGAGTCTGACTGGACACATAAATAGCTGTATGTTCTCTTGTTTCATTTCTCAAGTTGAGCCAAAGACGGTAGAAATGGCACTTTAGGAACCTAGTTGGGTAGATGCTACGCACGAAGAGTTGAATTAGTTTAATAAGATGAAGGTTTGGAGATTGGTTGAGCTTCCGGAAGGAAAGAAAGCTCTTGATACAAGATGGGTTTTCCGAAACAAGCAAGAGGACACCGGGATTATTGTTCGAAATAAGGCACGGTTGGTAGTTCGTGGTTTTCGTCAGGTTGAGGGACTAGTTACACTGAATTCTATGCCCTAGTGGCCAGACTTGAGGCTATTAGGATTTTTTGGGCTTACGCATCATTCATGGGATTCACAGTGTATTAGATGGATGTCAATACAGCTTTTCTGTATGGGGAAGTCAAAGAAAAGGTCTACGTGGATCAACCACCGGGTTTTGTCAATTCCAAGAAACCGAAACACGTTACAGACTAGACAAGGCGTTATATGGGTTACATCAGGCCCCTCAGGCGTGGTATGCTACTCTGACTGCACATCTTCTAGATCATGGCTACAAGCGAGGAACAAAATCAAACCTTGTTCCGGAAAACTGTCGGAAAAGATTTGATTCTAGTCCAGATCTATGTAGATGACATTATCTTTGGATCCACCAGCGCTAAGTTGTGCATAGAATTTGAAGGCATAATGAAGAAAAGGTTTGAAATGAGTTCGTTGGGAGAAATGACAACTTTTCTGGGGTTACAGGTTCGCCAAAGCTCGGCAAGAATTTTATTGCATCAAGGGAAATATGTTGAGGACATACTGGAAAAATTTGAACTTCAATATTCCAAGAGTGCCAACACTCCCATGGCATAAAGGCCTCTACTGTCATCTGATCCTGAAGGGAAACCTGTAGATCAAACGTACTATCGATCAATGATCGGGTCGCTGATGTACAGTCGTCCTGACATCATGTTTGCAGTCTGCCAATGTGCTCGTTTCCAGGCTAATCCTAAACTCTCTCATTTAATTGTTGTTAAACGTATTTTTAGATATCTGAAGGGACAACCAAAGTTAGGTTTTTGGTATCCCAATCAATTAGAATTTGATCTTTATGCTTTTGCTGATAGCAATTATGGTGGAGATGACATGTAACATCCCAAAATTTTGTATAATAAATAATATAGTATATTGACTCGTTATGACGGAAAAGTTACTTGAGTTAATAAATAAATAGTAAAATGGTATAAAGGGAAGTTAAGTAGGCTAATTAAAGAGAATTAAGCACGGACTAAAAAGGAAAGATGGGCCTTAGGTCCATGGGCTTAAGGTAGTATAAATAACCTTTAAACCCTAAATCTTTCCATTTTCATCCATCTTATCCATCTTATTCTCTCTCTAAACCTTAAAACACACACTTAAGCCATATATACCTTCCTTAGCCGTCGGCCTCCATCTGAATCCACAACCAAGCATCGTGACTAAGGATCTTCAATCATACAAGCAAGATAACAAGTCCAAGATCATAAATCAAGCAAAAACGTAACTTAGAAACATCAAAAGGTATGTTCTCTATGATTAAAGGTTACGTTTTTTGAACGTTTTACCATGAAACTTGACCCTAGAGTAGATTGGATCTAGATGTCTCATAAAAATGCAAACTTGGAGATTAAAATGAACCAAATGGTCTTATGATAGTATACGGCTCAAAGATGAACCCCAGATCTAGCCTAGAACGTTTTAAATCTATAAAGGTCTAAGATTTATGCCTAAAACGGGATAGATCTTGAAGCCGTGATAGTAATGGGTGTAATCGGGTATGAATGATGATGATAAAGGATTAAAATTTCATGATTTGAACCGTAGTACAAGTAAACTGGGCAAAGTAGAAACATAAGATAGAAAATGAGCTGAACTGGGGGTTCTCGGCCAAAATTGAGAATCCTTGGTCAAACCATGTGGATCTCGGTCAAACATGTAGTCACCAAGAATTCTCGGTCAGAGTTCTCGGTGACCATGTGTTCTCGGTCATGGTTCTCGGCCGAAAACACAAGTTCTCGGTTAAGTATGGATCTCGGCCAAATATGAGAGTCCTCGGTCAACCTAAGGGTTCTTTCTCTTGGGTTCTCGGTCACACAATTCTCTGTTTGGATTTGGGCCTGAGTCTAGTTGGGCCCAGATGCCATAATGGACAGTTGGGCCTGGTTCAGCTAAGTCCACATGAAGCTAAACCCATATCCAATTTAGACAAATTAGCCCATTATCTTAGGCTTAGCAAATAAGCCCAACTTAGAAAATAATTTAAAATCTTAATGATGTGTTAAGACAGTTAATGAAAATAAAATTTTTCCAATCTGACCTGGCAGCTTAACCCCAGCCAGGGGCTCTGCCCTTGGACCCCGCTAGGGGCTGCGGCCCCTAGAACCATGCTGCCAGGGGCGTTGCCCCCGGACCCTCGTTCGTTGAGGGCAATGATTAAACTAGAAACACGATATGGGAAGTGATAGTTAAATTGATACGTGTAATGGTTATACAGTTAGTCGTGCATAGCTCAAGAAAGGGATAACCATAAACGGTGAATGTAACCGCATTTAGGTGAGTGTCTAGCCCCATTTTCCTTGTTATGTTTTCGGGGTTGTGTGTATACTCGATGTGATAGTTAATACACTTACCTTGAGTGGTAAGTGTATGCCATGTATGATTTATATGTTATTTATGTATATCTTGAATGTGAATGAAAGCTTGTCGGTACGTGAACGATCTTCAGATATTGCACGTATTGACAAAGGAGGTATGTGTATGATAGTTGAATGTGTATGACAGATATATGTGCAAAATATGAATATGCATGAATGATTAAAGAAAGTATATGTATGTTACGGGTATGTAAAGATAGTATGCTCGAAGATGAAGAAGAAAGGGATCGGACCCTAATAATATCTGAGATAGAGAAGTAAAAAGGGATCAGACCCTAATAATATTTGAGATAGACAAGAAAGGGAAATAATATCTGAGATAGACAAAGGAAAGAGGGATCAAACCCTAATAATATCTGAGATAGACAAGAAAGGGATCAGACCCTAATAATATCTGAGATAGACAAAGGAAAGAGGGATCCTTCCCTAATAATATCTGAGATAGAATGAACAGTAATAATATAGTATGAAAGTAATAAAGTATGAACGTATGTATGAAATGAAAGTAAATTAGTAAAATAATTATTATGTATCTTCGGATGCATGATTGAAGGTAAGTGTATATATTGTATGACGAATGATTAACTAGAACTCAGTCAGCGTAGCTGACTTTTAGTATGCACGCAGATGAGTAGGATGCGACAGCTGGCGTGAGCGGGACACATGGCAGAAGAATAAAAGCCTGGCATCTGAAGACCTGCTATGTTTTATAAGTTATGTTTTGATTTTGGAAAGACAAAGTGAATATTTTAAGACATGTTATGAATTTATTATGCAACGTTTATGAAATTTTTATATTCCGCGTATGTTTTTATTAACTCTGATAAATAGAACTATCTTGATGAGTAAATCCAACGTCCAAATGTGGGGCACCGGTAACGGGGCCTTACATGACATTGACAGGAAATCCACATCAGCTGGATGCCAATTCTTAGGAGATCGTCTCATTTCATGGCCGTGTAAGAAACAACAGACGGTGTCTACCTCCACCGCCGAAGCGGAGTATGTTGCCGCATCAGCTTGTTGTTCTCAGGTTATCTGGATGCAAAACAAACTACTGGATTACGGTTTGGAATTTCTTGATACTCCTATTTTTTGTGATAATGATGCTGCCATAGCAATTGTGGAAAATCATGTTCAGCGCTCTAAAACCAAGCACATCGATATTAAAATTCATTTTATTCGTGACTATTTCGATCGAAAACTGATTCACCTTGAATAAGTTCACACTGACAACAATGTGGCGGACTTATTTACAAAACCGGTCGGAACAACCAAATTTAATGTGCTTGTGAATTTTCTTAAAATGCTTCATTTCGAGAATTGAGTCTTTTTGGGTATAAATTTGTACATATTTGTTTAATTTTGCACAAATTTAGGGGGAGAAAAATCAAAAAAGTCAAAAAAATAGTGTGTGTGCGTTGTTTTCATTGAGAGAAATCAAATGAAAATTTTCAAATTTGATTCTCGCTTATTATTATGTCGGTTGTTCAAGTTGGAAGGACATATACTTGTATATGGTTGGTCCGGTGTTCTACTCGTATAGTCATAGGATAGCCATTTACCTAAAGGCTGAGAGCACCCGTGGCGATTATGATGTGTTTTGTGTTTCGTATTCTTTCACTTAAAATTTTGTCGGTAACTCTGAGCTGGAAGGACATGTATCTTCATACATGTTTGGTCCGGTTAACGACTTGTGGTCATATAGGATAGCCATTTACCTGAAAGCTTAAAGTGACCTGGGTGACTGAATTCTTAACACGTGTATTTTATGTAACTCCCTGGGAAGTGATATTATTATTCAGTTAACGGCTTCTTAGAAGTTTCAAAATATTTTCAAATGAAAATTGATCCAATCTTTGGAAAATTATAGATAAATTGTTTTTTGTGTGCCTAACGGGTGAAGTCATTAAGCTTAAAAGGCTTGAGGACAGTCATTGATTTGTATGATAGCATTCCATGATGCGTAAAAGTTGAAGTGATATAAACTAAATTTGCTAAATTTACTGTGGAAAGCCATTTTGAAGAAATGTGCATGTCTCCATATACATCTCTCCGAAGGATAGGCAGAAAAGCAATTACCCAGTCATACACGAGCCCGTTAGTATCTAGATCTCCAAAAATATTGTGTTATTAAAATATTGTTATTAAAAAAAATTCAACAAAAGATTTTTCGTTATCTTATTAAAGTCTATGTTCTAAAAGCTTAGAGGGTCAAACTAGAACTATAGAGATGGGGACACACAAGTAAGTCCTGTCATGTCTCGAATGAAAGGCTTGTCAGTTCACTGGCTTGTAAGTACAACGTTCAACCTTAAAGCTTAAACTCTTAGTTATTTATATATAAAAAACTTTGATCAAGCACTAGGGGGTTGGAGTCAAATTGGGGTGATCTGGGGAAAGCCAAATACGCTTTGAGAAGAGATAGGAGACATCACAAGTCCATGAGTGATGTCCATCTATGCTTTATGCCGAACTGAACCTAATCCATATCATTGATACAATGAAAGTCATGCTAAGTTTGTTATACCTGCTATCAACTTGCTTCTCTAAGTCATAATAACGTTGAACATTAGTTCTAGTGACAGCCTCTTAAATGATATGATTCCATATTCGGATTTTTTCATAAAAGGCGGCGTTTTACAGAAACTGAAATTTGATCACGATCTTACAAAATTCAAGGGAGTTATTTTGTACGTTAATTTTAGTATTCATTTTATTTAATTCATTTTTCATTTTAGTTTATTTTATTTTGGAGTTAAGTGCCATTTTAATACATGTGGTTTGATCAACTACGCAACTTTAGTACTTTTATTGAATTTTTCGCAACTGGCTACTCCATGTTTCAAAAAATGGCCATTTTAGTACTTTTTCGTAACACCGTTTAATTTGTCCGTTAAGTCAAGGGCATAATGGTAACTTTAGTAACTTTATTTATTTTCTTTTTTGGCCTAATGTTAAGATCTGTTTATATCATCTTATAACCAACAAAAACCACAAGAACCAAACTCAACCCACAAAAACCAACCAAACTCATACATCCACTATATTCATAACCACCACCACCCTCTTCCGTCATCACCACTCACCGGCTATCAAATTAGGGTTTCAACTTTCAACATTCAACACTCGACGGAAAAATCGTTCCTAATCATGTTGTCCAACCTCCCCGCCTCCAAATTAAACCGCCTGGACCCCACCACCTCCTTAATCTCCGACACCACCACCACCCCATCCTCCCTCCTAACCACCACCTCCGCTGCCCCACTCCTATTCTTCACCATCGCCTCCGTCCACTCTCTCATCTCCACCGCCCGCAAACCCCACACCCCATCCCCACCATCCTCACCCACCACCACCTCCCAATACTCCATCGCCGCAATTACGTCCCTTCCGAATATCTGTGGCGCAATTGATAACACACATATTAGGTTTCATAGTTTGCCGTCAGGTGTGGCCAATCCGAATGTTTATATGAATGGTTACGGGTTTAATTTGATTCAGGGCTGAGAGGTGAAAGAATATGGGATTAGGGTTTGGATGGATATTAAAGGGGGAAGGGAAGGAGTTTAAAAGAAAAAAGAAAATAAATAAAATAACTAAAGTTACCATTATTCCCTTGACTTAACAGACAAATTAAACAGAGTTACGAAAAGTACTAAAATGGCCAGTTTTTGAAACATGGAGTAGCCAGTTGCGAAAAATTCAAAAAAAGTACTAAAGTTGCGTAGTTGATCAAACCACGGGTACTAAATGGCACTTAACTCTTTATTTTGTTTTGTTTGTTTTACCTCGAAACTACTCTCCTCGGAACGTGTGACTTAATTGGGTCGTTTATTTTGTGTGTTTAAATTGATATGGGCTTTCTGGGGGTATGTCACTCTCTTTATGATGTGATCTTTGGGCTGATCAAAGGGCCTGGGCTCGTTAACTGGTTCTCGGCCCACATCGGCTAGGTATAAATTGCCCAACCCCAACTATTTTTTGTATTATCTTCAAATTTTTCAATCTTCCTCCTCTTTCTCTCAAGCTGCCGGCCGAAAACTCTTTTGGCTTAATAAAGTCTCACAAATTGATCTGTTGGCTTCTTTTGTTGATTGATTCACAGGTAAACAATAAAGAGGGTTTCAAGCTAATTGCTTCGTGATAAATGTGTCTGTGTTGTACTAGCAAATGAGTAGATGGTCGGTGCATAGACGAATGAGACGTCACGGGTGTTTGTATAGGAGATTGATTGTTCTTGATTGGAGATCTCGGTGTTCTATTGAATTTATTGCAGGTTTCATGGAGATTTCAGTCACTTGGAGAAGACGACACACTTTCGAAGAAGGAACCCAAGGGGTTCTCTGTCCACAGCTGTCAAGGAGCTCTCGGTTGACTTTCGTTGACCGAGATCCCCTTGCCTTGGCCGAGAACGCTTGTTCTTTGCTGACTTTCGTTGACCGAAAACTCAGATTTTGATAGAGAACGCACTTCTTTGACCGAGATCTCCCCATGTGGACTTAAAACTCACTGTTGGGCCTGACCAATATTGTTATTATGATCTTATGGGCCAACTAATGAATTTTTGGGCTAAATCTTTAATCTTGCCCAAATAAACAAATGATTTTATATTTACTAACTTGATTCGTTTGGTGCAGTAATGGCTGATCAGACTCCGTTAAAATTTGTGGATACACATAATATTGTTGGACACTTATATGATTCACCACTGGCTCACAAGGAATTCAAGTCTATGATCGTCGGCCTCAACACCTGCAGGATTTCTCACGCACTACGTGAAAATCATGTCATATGCAAGAAGATAGTCACGGAGTTTTGGAATAATGCCTCAATCAACCAACGGGGGCAAGATGGAGTTGTATCGATTGACTCCAAAGTTAAGAAAAAGCCAGTCAGTATCACAGAGGCTATCATCAGAGAGGTGCTATTGTTTGGTGATCAACCAGATTACCCGACAGAATACTCTACTGCAAATGTTACTGAGATTCTCACCATAATGGGTTACGAGGGTACTTATCCTCAGGCAATCAAGAAATTATTTCACCCCTACCGGAGGTTTTTGATACACACGTTTTTCGCATGTGTGTCGGGTAGAAAGGGGGGTCTGACGAAATAAGACATACTCAGATATCTATTGTCACCGCTCTGATCATGGGTTGGAATTATTATTATTCTAAGTTTGTTTTCAATGAAATGATGAGCAATCTGAAAGGGTAGAAGAAAGAGATGTTCCTTATGTATCCAAGATTTCTGCAGATGATCATTGATTCTCATTACACCGATATCGTCAAATATGTTGATACTTTGGATATGAAGTCAATGGGACCCAACACCTTTGGGTTAATGAAACAGTCTAGGAAAGGATCCAAGATCGTATATCAAGGTCTCAATGCTCCGGTGAAATTTGGACGTTTTGATAAAATAGAAGCTGAGCCAATTATAGCTCAGGTTGCTGATGAGCACGTAGCACCAGCTCAACCACGTGCTGCGGCTTTTGAGATTTCTGACGATGAAGATGAAAAGACAAAACATCGTAACTTGTAGACCGCTCTGAGTGCCCAGATTTAGAAGATTTTGAAACGTTCAAAGAACAACTTCAGTCAACTGCTCTGAAGCCTCCTTAGACAGTTGCTGAAAACATTGAAGAAGACTTGACTGCAGAGCCAGTCGCCGACCTCGCTCCACGGAAATGAAGGAAGAAAGATCCGAGGCCAGGCGTGCTGGTCAGTGAACATGAAAGAACCACAACACCAACAACAAATGCAACCAATAGCCCACAACAACAAACTCACCAACCTGAGTCACATGCTCCAGAGACTCAAATTGAACCAAGTACATCCACTGCTGAGCCACTAATTCAAGATCAAGATTTTGATGACTTTGCTCGTGATTTTGATTTTGAGTAAGATGTTCCACACATGGATGAGGCTGACATACTGTTCAATGCTGCTCCATCCAGCTCATCAGTCCCAAAAAATCAAGGCAGTCTAGTTCAAATGTTTCTGATAAGGTTGCCCAGATTCTTGTCATGCAAGAAAAATTTATGCAGAACAAAGGCAAGGGAATTGTACTAGAAGATGCTCTGGTTGACGTACAAGCTCTCCAACGTCGAGTCTTTGAGCTCGAACAAGATTTTGTTGTTAAAGATGTACGTATTCAAGAATTGGAAGCCAGTAACACTGATAAAGATTTCAAAATTAAAGAGCTTCAATCTAGCATGGGAGAACTAACTGCTATCTATCTAGATCTCCAACAAAAACTTGTTCAGAAGTTCGGAGATGAGTTCAGAAGTAGTACTGATAAGGTATCCAACGTTGATCAAGGTGGTGGCTCTACTACTCGTCCAGTAGAGAACATAGATGAGTCTGAGACATTGAAACAGTTTGTGGATGCACCACCAATAAAGAAAAATCTGATAGAGTTCAGAAAAGGTTGCTGGTGATGAAAAACTCCAATAAAAATGTCTAGTCAGCAGATCATCCAGACATATTCATTGTCACCTTTCCTAAAGGCTTCTCAGATAAATATGGTGATCGTTCGGGAGTTGTGTCATTGGGTTTCGATGCTGAAAAGAACATGTGGTGGATTAAGAGGAAGTCCGGGACCACTGAGTACTATAAGAAGATGAAAGATTTTGTATCATTGACTAAAGTGGATCTCAGTGACCTGATAAACTCTCCCTTCACCAACCCAACTAATGATAAACGTGGTATAGATTTTTGGAATTTTCTGGGAAGTCAAGTTGATAGAGGCTTTCCAAACATGACAACTGTAGAATCCTTCCTTAAGAAAGCAAAGGGAGTCAAGGATCCAAAGACAGGAAAAACAATGGTCAACGTAATGTGGCCTGCTACAAACAAGACCACTCACATTCCTATACCTGAAGCAATTCCAGATGGCACTTTGGATAACATGAGGTTCTGGATGTATGATAGTGAAACTGCCATTGTTGTTGTCAAATTAGAGAAGGGCAAAGGGCAATACAGATTTTTCGATCCAAGGGATTTGTTAAAGTTTGGAGAAAGGGATATCAAGACTCTCAGCTCGTTCTAGATAATAGCTGACCCAATCTTTGAAGCGGCTGCAAAAGAATATACAAGCATGGCGGCCTCTATTATTCGATGCAAGTTTTGGGCTGGCGCGTTGAAAGATGCTGATATTGATTACATGGAGCATGATTGAAGACCAAGCTACAAACCAAGGGGGAGATTGTTGGGTCTAGACTAGATTGGTTTGTACTTAGTCTATTTGTGTTTGGGTTAAGCGTGTAATATGGGCTTGGGCTACGGGCTACGTATGTAAACCGAGATCCCTTGGGATCTCGGTGGGCTTTTGGTTAGTTTGGGCTTGTGTAGTTGGTCCCATATATATAGCATGTATTGTATAGGGTTTAAGGTGGTCCGCTTACTTGTTTGGTTGGCCGTCTAAGTGTTTCACTAAACGAGGTTGTAATCGTGCTTAAGCACCCGACGTATAATACAATACGTGTGCTTTGAAGCATTGCTCGTGTCTCGTGTTTGTGTTTGTACCTGTTCTTGAGTCTCTGAGTTTTGGATTTCCGCACCAATCCTTGGCTTGTTGATATCATAGTTGTAGTGATTCAGATTTGGGACTTACAGGTAGGCTGAATTGCTATAGATTAAACGTCCGGCTGGTGAACAACTTCATCGACGGTGGACGGTCAATTTGCCGGATAAATGAAATAAAGGTAGAGATCTGTGGAGGAACAGGATGGAGCTGTGAAAGAGGGGATAATTGACTTGGGTACAGGGTAAAATATGTTATAAAGAATAATGAAAAGGGAATAATATGAATGATATAAATTAATATTCATAATCAATAATCATTTAATAGAATTTATTGTCTAGTATTTTTATTTATTTTATAATTTTTTTTCACATCAAAAATAGAGAAGTGGCAGATAAAAATAGAAAGTTTAAGAATCCACTAATCGGAAGAGACCACGTTGAGTTAAACTCATTTTTTTATAATATAGTTAAATATCATGTGTTTTATTTATTTATATATATTGAACACGATTACTTTGAGATGTTTTATGATTGTAAGTGTTCATTTCTTGTTCCTTGATTCCCGTCCAAAAGCTTTCATAACACATATTTAAGCTACGTATTAGCTTATTTAAGAAATGAACACTTACAATCATAAAAGATCTCAAATTAATCGTGTTCAATATATATAAATAAATAAAACACATGATAAAGATTGAAGACCTTCTTTGGTGAAAAGAGAGCTACCATACAGTACACTGGTAGTCATTGTACTTTGTGACGGTGGCGTACGACATCAGCGTACAAGCCAGCAAGCCAACCTAGCTCGTGAATTTTTTTGAATTTGAAGTATAAAAATAATATGCTTTTTATGTTTGACGGGATCTTTTTTGCATATGGACAAAGGGGCGACCAAGGGTGATTTGGGCATTCTATTCACTAAAATCACTTCTTCAATCATGTTTCCTTTAACCGAATCAAGAGTTGAAGTTGCTATCTCCATTATTCAAGGCTAAACCTTTCATCATCACTTCAGGTGTAGGGTTTGTATGAATTGAATGTATTTGTGATTTTCATCTAGAATTGGATTGAATTTTGATTAATCATTCAGTTAATCTAGCTTATGTTTGTTTTGAATGATTAAACATTTGTGTCTCTGAGATTCTTGCTTATCATCAATTATTTTGCTAGTGTTCATTAACATTTAGGATTAAGTTCTTATAGTTAATGAACCATTTACTATTAATCAATTATCTATGTTGAGTTTTATATTAACAAACTGTTAATTAGGTAGACCGTGGTCAGTAGTGTTAACTTTTTGAATTAGCTTATGTGAATCATTACAACTAAACTACGGTGCCTAGTAATTATTTATTAATCTTAAATGATGAGACATGTGTATGTGATAATCTAATTAATAGAAGTTACAATTGTTAAATTTATTGCATTACTCAAATATAAAGTGTAGTCACCTTTTCTCCAATCGTTTCATTAAACAAACTAATTATAAACTGGTTGATATTGTTTGTCTGCCTTAATATTATTTAATCAGCAAACAATGAACTTAATTAGCACTTTTTACTTTTTCCTTGAGAATTCGACCCATTGTTTGCTCTTGCTAATAAATATAATTTTAATAAGTGTTTATATTAATATTTCGACATCGATCATTCACCTCCTCTTTATTCCTGACCTATTTGAAAATTAATTAATAAAAAGTTTAGTCAAAGTTTCCATAGTGTTTTGACGTAAATCCCAAAATCTACTTGCGAACCTAAATTTAAGTGAAATTGTTTGCATTCTGTTTGGTATGTTTCAATTTGTGCATACATGTTCATCTATCAATCGATCATCATCAATATTATCACTATGATTTTACGCGAACCGAAAGCTTAGGCGAATGATAGATTGAGAACCGCACAAGCATTCCCCGCTGGCCAAATGCCATTTCAATCAGTTTTTCGGTGAGGAATTCCTGCGAGTTGATTTCATTCAGTTTTGTGCTCTTCAAAGGGATATACGGTGGTTGGTCTGATGTGGCGGCAGAGGTCGATGGCCAGGTGACTGAGGTTGTAGAGTTGGCGGCGTCAGGTGTGGCAAAGGAAGGGACGGAGGTTGCAAGTGGCAGAGGTGGGTGGCGGAGAACGGCGACTGTGGACAAGTGAGGAAGAAGATGAGAAGTGGAATGATTTTAATTGGTTTTTTTTATAGGTTTCATTTTAATGGAATAAAATACCTTTTTTCTTCTTAGCCTTTATGGGAAAATCATACTCCCTCCGTCTCTTTGAGAGTGTCCACATTTTTTTTTATTTTGTCGCATTTCAAATGTCTACTTTTAAAATTTATTAATTAGTTTTCAAGTTTACCCTTACAAAAATACATTCAAACTTTCTTAAATTTTGTTTTTTTCAAACCATGACACTTGTTATGGGACGGAGGGAGTACTTCTTATTGAACCCACACATAATGTGTAGTCATAAGTCCCACTCTTAGGCATAATACGTCATGTGACATCACTGTTATCAATTGAGCGTTTTGCAAAAAATGCCGTAGTGGGCAAAACGTCATAACCGTCCTACAATAATTACATTTATTCCCATCTCTCTCCCCATACACAAATTTTTCAAAACGCGTGCCACCATAGCGTTTTATAGAAAACGCACTTCCATAACGTCTAGGGGCGGTGTTCCCTAGCATTATGAAGGAAAACGTTTGGGATACCGCCTCCATTATGGATGGCAAACAATCAAAATAATTTATAATTGTTATTATATTATTATTTTTATTAGCTAACAACATGAACAATCTTTTATATATATAAACGAAACTTTTAAAAGATCTCTAGTTGCTCCTTATAATATCTTAAGCCATCAGATTGCTTTATTTGTTAATAGAGGTTTCTCATGCATTTGTCCCGAATTCACTGGTATGTGTTTCATCAAACCTAGATAGCCTAAACGAATTATAACATTTCATTAAATTAAATGTTAAGCTCACTAAATATTAAATATGAAAATCCTATTCAGATATTCGTATTTTCAGATAATTCGGATTTGGATTTCGGATATTTTGGATTTGGTTTCGGATTCAGATTTTATAAACCACCCCGCCGATAACATGAGGGGCTCCAGCTTGTACTTTTAAAGACCCAGCCGTAATGTTAAACTACTACATCATGGGTTATTTGATATATATTTATTGAAAATTACTAAATGATATACTTTGCAAGGTTATAAAATTGCTGTTGGGTCACTGTTTCTCCACATGTTAAAATTACTTTTAATAAATAAATATTGACTGATAACGTACTAATTATTTTATTTCAAGTTGTAAAATGTTAATAGTTTACAAGATTATAAAATTGCTGTTAGGTCACTCACTGTTTCCCAAAATGTTATAATTACTTTAAGAAATAAATATAGATTGAAAATTATTTCAAATTATAAAATGTTATAATTTACAAAACAGGGAAAGTATACTAATTAATTGTTTGGCGTTTTTAAATTAATTATACATAGCCATGAGTGTTTTATAAAATATGGACGATTAACTATCCATATTTTCTGTTACGTGCCTCCCATCTCTCTTATTTTTCATTGAAAAAATTTTGATCCAAGCTATTTTAAGGTCTTTCAACAATAACGAACGCGCTAGTATTATATTTTCAGCCTCAATTTTTCTATTGTAAACATTCGTTAATAATTTTTTTTTCGAGATTTATATTTAAACTCACTCTTTTTTTTTTAATATAAGAGTATTGCTTTTAATATTAAAAATAAAAGGATCCAATTTCAATAAAGAGGCAGGTAACCGGGCAACAAGCTGCGCCGCCAGCCCCTTTTGAATGGCAAAACCGATCCTACGGAAAACAAAATTATCGTTCTTCGGCGTCGATGAGTTATTATGCACGACCCGCTGAGCAGCATCGGGGGCAAGAGACCCAAACGTGTCAAAAGCAAAAGGAATGAAGGCGTGTTGATTCTCCACACACGTCTTCTCGTGCTTAGCAATTTTTCCTGCTTCTGTCTTTAGCACGACCTGCCTAGCAACAAGCCCGGTGTCCCTAAGCCCAACAAGAGGAGACACCCCAGTAAGGTCCACACAAGCATGCTTCCCCTCGCACATCCAAACACAAGAATGTCTGCTGGTCGGAGAGTAGACCTTCCTTCACATGGATTCTACAAGAAATTCACATGAGCCTCTTTTCTTGCTGAGATTCCCGCACGTTTTAACACGTCACAAAGGACATCCCTAACCCAATCATGTCTATATTTAAACCCGGAGAGTTCTTTGCAATGAATCACGTGTTCACCAAAATTATCTAAACAAACCTTACGACAGACCGGGCATGGCTCATCAACTAGGAACAGGGGGATCATTTAACGATATTTAAGAATGGCTCGGTACTCCACTGCTGACATGTGCTGGCCTAACCCTTCGATTGGGGTGACAGTCAAAAAGTCTTGATCATGAGGAGCTTGAAGACATCCTCATACCGCTCTTTGACGAGAGGACATGCCAAACTTTTCTCCCAAACTTTGGACGGTTTTACTATAAAGGGCACTCGCCAAAGAATTTTGGGCTTTATGGGGGGCGGTGTCCTTATTAGTGAACCCGCCAACATCAAAATCGGGAATAGAGTTGTGCAAATAAACCATCGCACACCCAAAATTGGAATCTAACCCATCACCACCACAATCACGCAAAATGTGGTCCTGTAACTTCCAAGATTGTGCTCTCGAGGCGACGAAAGCATAGGTGGAAACATCCTCAGCTGAATATAACCATAAACCACCGAAACGGATAGGGAGAGAGGCTAGTCTCCATTGAAAATCCCCAAAAAACGGACCCCCACATACAACAATATCCTCAATTGCCGCTCGAAGCCCTTTGTCAAAAACAGAGACAACTTCCTTAACAAATATAGGCTGACATGTTCGTAGTCCGAACAACAATTTAACAACCCCCATACATGAGCGAAACAAGAGAAGCTCACTTTGAGGGTCACGCAGGCGAGTAAGACATCTCATTAGTTCCACGGCTCTTGAAGCTCTGGTAATGGCCAAACTACTGATAAACCCAGCATCCCGTCTAACCGCACCTCCAAGGAGTTTTACCCCTAACTCTGGCCTCCCAATCCCGATAGGAAATAAACCTACTTTTGCCTTTACCCCATTACACGACGGCCGGTATACTTCTGTCTTTTTAGTATTAAGCTCAAGCCCCAAACTTGGCCCCTTAGATATAATAATATCCACGGCTTTAGCCACTTCAATGGCGTCTCCTATAATCGTGTCATCATCTAAGTACCATGCAGGGAAAAGTAACTAGCAACCATCTCGTACTTGATGAATGAGGGGGTGTAAAGTTAATGCAAAGAGAAGGGGTCCTAAAGGATCGCCTTGCTGAACCCCAGTAGTTGACTTGATACAGTCATTCCCTACATATAGCCTAGCCGGTTGCCCGTAAAGAAAATTAACCCATAGGGAAATATATGGGCATATGGCACGAACTTCCTGCAGGAGTGTGGTCCTATCAACCAGCTTGAAGGCATTAGAAAATTCTACTGTAAGAAAAGCCAACGACCCATCAGAGAGGAACATATTAAGAAACCTATTCGCGCTATGAAGCACCGCCTCCGCTCCACTCGGGATCCCCACCCCGAATTGAAAATCACCGAGGTATTTTGTCATCTCTTTCCCAACACTCCTCACATCCACTTTGGATACCAGTCTTCTCCAAATCGCGCCAACGGCAATAGGCCTAACCCCATTGTCGGGCTTAAGCAGTGGCGTTAGAGGGGCCGAAGCCACAAACTCCGCCAAAGAAACAGGGCATCTCCCCCCTAACCACAAGTTAACCACCTCATTGATAGCTTTAAGCAACCCCACGACAAACGCGGATCCTTCCCCACATAGGGCACCCAAAATATGTTGGGCCCTAAGCCTATCTCTACCATAAGAAGTCCCTTTAGGAAATGATTTAATACACCCTAGAACACTTTCAACGTCCACAATCAAAGGGGCCACCAAGAGTAAGGCCTAAGGCAAGGCGGGCGGGGGCAAGATGGGATGCTTATCAAGCAACGCTTTCATAGTAGCGTCACCAAGAGGAGCAACACCCTAAGAGCACAAAACTTTAACTGTGGCCGTGAAGTGCCCATCGACAACTTTTCGAATACATTGCTTAGCATTGAGGTCCTCCCTCGAATGATCACCCCCGAAGGAGCCCTCATCGGCTCTTGAGCCCATATCCATCGGTTGGTTAAAGAGCGATTGGATAAGATCAACACATCCGCTTCCATCACCCCAACTTGCTATGGTCTGCCGAATAGAATGGCAATGTAAGGATTTCCTATTCCCCGACTGAAGAAACACGGATCCGATCCTCTAGTATGGGTCCTGGATCCAATGAGTCCACAAGGTAAAATACGATAACTACTAATACAGTATGAGCACAACTTCCCAAAGTCCAATGACTGGAACCTGCAAAACAGACACCGTGAGTCTCGTTACAGGAAGGAAAAGAGGGGGGTCTTCCTGTAACCACCCTCTGGCATGAGAATCAGTAACGTTCGTAAAGAGAGAAGTACTGAAGTAAACAGACTAAGAGTAGTCAGAGTGTATGTGAGTTAGAATACCAGTGAGTGAATGAATACCTCATGCATGTTGACAAGGTATTTATAGCCGAAGGATGTAGGAAGGTGATTGGGCCAGCTGTCCTCTTCTAGGAGATCTCGATAACCACGTGGACGCGTGTCTTCTTGTGATAGGTTGAGATATACGTCCCATGTGTATGGATATAACAACCTGGACACACGTCACCCAATGATAGGATGGATTGCATCCTGGCTATGTGCACGGTTATAACAACCTGGCCAGGTGTCCCTCATTCATTGGTAGGCAAGTCACGTATTCTTCAAGTAGCAATCGTGAGCGTTCTTCTAGAGGGTAGTTAGTTATTGACAGTTGTATAGTTGGTATTGCCTTCCGGTCATTTTGGCGGACCGATGTCTTGTCCTGCGGGTGACCTCTGAGGGTGCCAGGATGCTTCCGCGCTTGGTATGAGGACGTTCTTCATCTACCGTGATATGCGGGTGATCCATATGTCCCACGGGTGATATGTGAGAGGCTCCTCTATGACCCGCGGGTGGTACTTAAGGGTATTTGGGTCTTTTTGGTACCCTACCTCTATAAGTACCCCCAGTCCAGTGTTTCTTGCGTGTGAAATCTTTATACGGGTGAAATTATGGACTTAATGTATTTTGAGGGTTTTTGAATTTTGAAGTTAGGTAGGAAATATCTTATGTTGGTATAGATAATCATGAAAAAAGGACAAGTTGACCACTCGCGGGCGCATGAACCGGTGATGGAACTTTATTGACGGCTGTCACTGTACCCGACTGTGCAACTTTTTCTCTTTTTCGAATTTCCTGCGTGACGTGGCGGTTGATGATTAGGCGATGACTTTCTCTCTCCACTATTCATATCCCATCGCATTAATTGCGATGGGTATTAAAGGAAACGAAATCCTCTAATCAAAGTTTTATCGTCTTTATTTGCTGGTTATCTTCTTTGCTTTCTTTCTGATAAGACTTTGATCTTTCTCATATACCTTTTTACCCGAATCTTCTGCAATGTCGAACGTTCAAACTGAGGTTGACGAGGTAGAAATTTCATGGGACCATTCAGAATACGAGAAGTTGCTGGTGACGTATGGCATTCCACCGGAGTGGGAGCCGGAATTTCCTTCTCCAGGTTCTATAGCCAGTTTATCACCCCCTGGTAAAATGGCTATTTATGCTGATTATTTCACCCGTGGGAACATTCGTCTTCTGTTAACGAAAATCTTTATGAAGGTGTTGACTGCCTATGGGATTCATTCATCCCAGCCGCATCCACGTACTGTAATGCGAATTCGTCATTACGAATTCCTATGTATAGCACATGACCTGGTGCCACATCTTGACAGATTCCACGTCTTCTACCGTCTTGCCATCCATGATGGTTGGTACACCTGTCAAGGATTTTCCGACCGAAGTATTGGGTACGAGGTTGAGAAGGTGTCCGCCGATTGGCGAAGTAAATTTTTTTGGATTTCTGAGGACGTGGTGCCTGTTACCATGATCCGTTGTCCGGTTAATTCTCCCCTTCCGGACATTGTTACGGCTGCCCATGAGGGGCTTGATTGGTTCCGTACTCTAATGGCGGAACCAACACCGATGCGGGCGCTACCTGAGGAGGCCCTGGTGTGGGCGGGCATGAGCTGCTTGTGGGCATCGGAGTTTATGGAGCCCGTCTTTATTGACTTACATGAACGTGAGTTATCCTTAATGTTTTTTCTTCTTTCTTGAAGTTTTTTGTGGTTAAGTTTTTATCTTTTCAGGTCGAGGTTCTATGCTCAATGCCCTTTTTGAGGACAAGGGTTGCGTCTGACATAGCATCCGGGATGCGAGCGACCAACCTATTCTTGAGAAAACCAAGTCCCGATTCCTTTTCCCAAAGAAGGTGCGAGCTGAGCCCATTGTTTCATACGCAACCTTTGAAACAGGTGCGTAGGTTCTAAACCCTCATCCGCTTAATGCTTGTACTTCTGATGGGACGATCGCCATTTTATTATCAAGTGATGATGATGGCGATGCCTCTGATCGTTCCACCTCTCGTG
The DNA here is from genome assembly GCF_021521415.1 of Bidens hawaiensis. NCBI lineage: Eukaryota > Viridiplantae > Streptophyta > Magnoliopsida > Asterales > Asteraceae > Bidens > Bidens hawaiensis. The sequence goes on from NW_027495635.1 coordinate 23,759, forward strand.
AAGAGAGGGATTTCGATGGCGATGCCCCTGAATCCTCTTCTGTCTCTCATTTATTGGCAGAGTTGGAGAGGAAGAGAGCTTTTTCAGCTTTTCAAGCGAGTCAGGCGGATGTGAAGAATGCGGATGCTGAGGCGGGACCTTCAAAGAAGAAACGAAAAACACGTCGCCCTAAGAAGCCGCTTCATAGTCTTGCTGACCGCATCGATATAATAGAAGGTGTGTATTACCCTTTAAGTATTTCATTATGTTGGATTGTTAACTAAGTGTAGTTTTTTGTGCAGATCCGCTGATCTTTTCGGAAGATGTATTTGAGAGGTTGTCTACTCCAACTCCTCAGACTGAGAAGCAACCATCTCCTTCTCTAGAAGGAGGGGCAGAGGACAAGCCTTCTACTCCTCCGAGTAATATTAATATGGAAGATCGACCGACCTCTCCTTCGATTGAGACTATTATAGAAGAGAGGGCGTCGACTCCCCCGGTTGATACTGCAGCGGAAGAACTCAACAACCAATCTGAAACAGATAATCGTTTTGACTATCTTTTTCAGACTGGAAGTGTTACTGGTGACCAACAGAACAATCCTGCTATTAATGAGGAGGTTTCAGGAACGATGAGTCTCCTCTTCTTCCTCCTCCACAATCATCTTCTTTCCCAGTTCGTCTTGAACCTTCAGGTTCCCGTTATTATGGGGACGGGAACTTGGGTGACAAGCATGATTTGTTTGTCCCTTCATGGGACATTACTAATGGATCCCGGTTCACTAACCCCGGGGTCTGTATGAGTTTTATTAAGCACTGCGTGCCACCGGCCGAAATGGTGCACCAACGTGATCTTTCCCGCCATGACCCTCATACAGACGCAGCCTATCATCTGGCTAATGCTTTAGCCGGTAGTCAAGATGTCTCACATGAATGGCGTACTATTGGCGAGAAAGCTAGGTGAATCCTCCCGAGCCCTTGAAGCTGCGAGGAAAGAAGCGGACGAGCATCGTGTTGCGGCCTATACTGCTAAATGGAAGCAAGCCGACGTGGAGAACGCCCTCAAGAGTGAGCAGGATTGCAATGCTGCCGCTGCTCGTTGATGAAAGGAAGCCTGTGAAAAGCAAAATTCCCTTATTGAGGCTACTCGGGCAAAGGCTCAAAAGGAGAGAGATGATTTGGCCCCGGCCCAAGAAGCAAATTCGGTCTTGGAAAATCAAGTGACCCTTCAAGGCACTCGAATCCAAGAGCTTGAGGCAGAGCTAAAAATTCAGAGGGAGCAGACTGAGCTTAAAGACAAAAGTGCCGTTGAGGTTCAAGCTGCTTATGACTCCTCTTGCAATCTCATGAGGAAACGGCTGTGGGGTCTCAAGCGCGTCAGGAGCAAGTTGAACGAGCGGAGCAGGACCGTCAGTGGTTCCTCACTCGGGGAATTAATGCTGTAAGTTTTTTCCACTTCAATGCTTATTTCTTACTTCTCATTTTCGATATTGAAAACTTATATTTTTACCCTGACAGGTCGTCCACCATATCAAGGGAAGTAAGGAGCTCACTGATAGCTTTGCCAATCTGATGGCCGCCTCTTCTTCACTTGGCCTTGTGATGGGTTTTCATGAAGGCATGAATTATGCTCAAAGCAACCGCACATTTAAAGATCATCCGCTTCATGGCTTTGACGTCAAGCAGGAACGTGCTAAACGGGTTAAAGAGCACGATGCCTTGGTCTTCCCTTTACAGAATTTGCTTCCGGTGTTTGCTTCCGCTGATGATGGCGTGCACAAATTAAAGAGCTATCTGGGTGAAGAGTCTGAGGACGATTCTTCAGAAGAAACGTCATCGAAGGCTCCGGAAGACATTTTTTGGATAATTAATGAGAAAGAGGTTTTTTTATCTTTTGTGAGTATCCAACTTTTTTAAGGAAAATATCCTTAAGAGATTTTTGAAATTTTAAATTTTTAAAAATTAGATAATCATGATGACGTGGCGGAGAGAGACTTCTTAGGAGCAATTGACAAGACGTGTATGGCGCTTTTGACAGTCTGTATTCAATTTCTTGAACCTCCCGCTTGACGTGTCAGTCATCTGGTGGTCCGCGGTTTCTCTCTCCTCTGGCACTCCATCAGTCGCATTAATTGCGATGAGTATAAATATATCACTTGTGATTTCATTCAACTCTTATCATTTTCAAATTCTCTCTCGTACAAACACTCAAATCATAAAACTTTCTGAGATTTTCCTCTTCTTCTTATTAGATGGCCGGAGTAAAGAAAGGTACCCCTACCATCCATGACGTTGTTGTGAATCTTAAAGATAAAGACTTTGATGATGTTGTTAACGTATACGGCCTGGCACCTGAATGGGAGCCAGAACGTCCGGCGAAAGGTTCTGTTGGGTCAAGAAATTGACCTAAGGGGGAGATTGTTACGTCAGAGATTTGACCTAAAAGAAGTACATGGAAGATTGGAATCTTCTCAACCTCCTCTGAGTTCGCTAAGTAATGGATCCGAGCACACCTTAGACATCCGAGCAAGCTTTTACTTAACCGGGTACGATATTTTGCCTACCGGGCAAGGTTTACTTCAAGTAGTCTTCTTTAGTGGATATCCGAGCAGGGTTTGCAAATTAGTGCATTGCCGGGTAAGGTACACTAATTTATATAAATCCGGGCAAGGTTCACTTTATCAAGCAAGTCTGTTCTTCAGAGCCAAGTATATTACTCTTCCGAGTAAGGTTTGGTTATCCAAGTCCAAGAAGCCAAGAAATTGGAAGACCGGGCAAGGTATTCATTAATAAGTATGGTCCAAGTATGCTTGATGATCTAAAGGAATATCTCTAAGTAACATCGGGCAAGGTTCAGCTCAAGCAAGGAACAGTACTCCCGAGTACACTTTGCTAATAAGTTATTTTATAGCAAAGAGCTGAAATGGATCATTGAAGAACAAGGTTGCTCGTAAGAAGTTGTCGGGCAAAGTCTGGCAAAGTCAAGAAGACTGAAGTCTACTCGGTGAGTATTTTACTTGGTAAAATACTCTTCAATTAACGTCTACCTGGAAAGTGATCCCGAGCACACTTCTATGTTACCAAGTTATGAAGGATGGCCGAGCATACTCGGAAAGACAAGATTGGTGCAAAGCCTACCGGGAAGACTTGTTTTACACTTAGTTTATTTTGAATATGTAATTTGAGTATGTATGATTGTAATTAGGGTTTCTAGAAGGAATGACAGCTGTCCTAGGTTGGCAGGCCTATAAATAGAATGTTTAGGGCACGCCGCTAAGGGATGGACAAGGCAGGGAGAGAGAGATAAGCCTTTACACTTTTCGGATAAGAAAGAATATTTCTTGAAAGTTACGGCTGTCCTAGGATTCATAGAAAACCCTAAATCGATTATCCACTTTGTATGATGAATGTTATATAAATGGAAATCTTTTGAGTGAATCCTGAGTGTGCTTTCTACCTTTGATTATTCATTGCAACCGTATGTTTGTTATTGATTCCGCCTTTAACAAACGGATATCTTTCTAAATATAGCAACCCGTCATTAACTCTCTTGTCAACGCATTAATCTGTGTGAGTTACGACATGATTAATTAAGATCCAGCTGAAATCGAGGGGACCGACTAGTGGTATTAGAGCATTAGGTTACTGCTATTTTGGAAAGATTGTTGCTGATTGAAGGTTTGTAGAAGAATGACGTAAGCAGACCACTGTTCCATTGATTTGTGACGTCAGCAGCCCTGTTTTTCATTTTTCTTCCAGATCTACAATCTACCGGTGTTTTCTCTTCCTTATTTCAATTAAAGTTCTAATCTTTATATCTAAATATTGTTCTAATCACATCAGACACATCAGATCTGAGCATTCTGTTTTCAGATCTGATTATTTTGAAACTCTGTTTTTACAAAGAAACTGATTTTTGATTTCTCAAAATGTGTGGATATGAGGAACAAGAGGTGTCTACTAACAAGATACCAAGGTTGTATGGACAGGAAAACTTTATCAAATGGAAAGTTCTCTTTGAAGCAACCGTATGCTACAATGATATTGATATGTGGAACTCCATTAAGAATGGTCCACAAACTGCTGTTGAAGAAGGTGCAAATGCAGCTGCAACTGCTGCTGTAAGAGAAAAAATGAGAAAGGTGGATGACAAAGCCTTAGCTATGATTAAGCTAGGTTTATCTTGGGAGATTCTGACCAAGGTGACACATCACACAACTGCCAAGCAAATGTATGATGCCATCCTTGAGATGTATGAAGGGAATACTGAACTAAAGAACATAAAGAAGCAAAGATTGAAGCAACAGTTGGAAAGGTTCAAGTATAAGGATGGAGAAAGGTTGAAATCAATACTAGATCGTTTTCTAAGTATTGTGAATGAGTTGAGGACAACTGATTATGTAATGACTGACTTTGATTTGAATACAAAGTTACTCAACTCAATGCCAAAAGAATGGTATACTGCTTGCAAGTTCATCCTTCAGAAGCATAATTTCAATGAATTGAAATGGGATGATGTAGTATGCTTTCTTCAGGCTGCAGAACTTGAAATGATAGAGAATGAGATGATTAAGGAAGACAGACCCTGCTTCAATGTTTCAAATGCATTGATTGCACCCATGGGAAATCTGTCTACCAAGAATCAACAACAAATTCCCATTATTGAAGAACCAGCTGAACATAATGTTGTTACTCCAAAATCATTCATTGGAGGTAGCACAAGTAATCAAGGAAATCAGCAGAGGTTCAATGTGCAACTGATAGATGATACCGATTCTGCCTCTATGCCAAGTGGAAATGTTCCTCATACTGGCATAGGACATGGTCAAAGCAATGAAACACAGGCTTTGCTGTGTATGTTTACTGAGTCATATAATGCATTTGTTGTAAAAAACCTAATTCACACAAGTGTGGTACAAGATGATTTAGAGGAAATTGATGCAGATGACTTGGAAGACATGGATTAGAAGTGGCAAGCTGCCATGTTGGGTTTGAGAAGTAAAAGACTGTATAACAGAACTGGTAGGTCTCTAGTTTCTGGCCCTAATGACAGGATTGGATTTGACAAGTCAAAAGCAATTTGTTACAATTGTCAGCAACCTGGTCATTTTGCAAGAGAATGCAATCAACCAAGAAACTTTCAAATGAATCAATTCCAGAATCAACAACCAGGAGGTCAGCAGCAATATCAACAAAATCAAACAAGAGGTCAGCAACATTACCAACAAAATCAACCAAGATTCAACAACAACAGCAACCAAATGAACAACTTTAACAACAACAACTTCAATCCCAACAACAATTACAACCCCAACTTCAACAACTTTAATCCTCAAATGAATGATCAACAACAAAGTATGCAACAGACTCAAGGTTTTCAAATGAATAACAATCAAAACCTTCAAGCAGCTCAAAATGTTCCAAACAACACTGTTCCAGCAAATCAAAATCAAATCTGAAATCAAGGAAATGTGGCAGTGACTACACAACATGAAGGAATTTTGATTGGAGCAATCATGAAGAGGACATTGCAGATGATATCAGGAAAGCAAATGTGGCATTCATGGCCATAATTGAGAACGAAAAAGGATCATCATCTCAGGTACACTCTGCTCCTACTTTTGATTTAAATGAACTTATCATTGAATTGAAAGCAAAAGTAGGCAAGCTGGAAAGTGAGTGTTTTAGAAAACAAAGTATCACCAACGAGTATGAGGCAAGTGAGATGATCAGTGAAGAAAAGATTAAAAGCCTTGAAGATGATTGCATGATCATTTACAGAACTCAAACCAGATACACCACTGAGATTGATGGATTAAAGAAGATGTTGGTTGAAGAAAAGGTGCAAAACACAAGACTGAAGGTTGAAACTGAATTTCTGAAGAATTTGGTCTCAACAGGCAACATATGTGGTATACTGAACCAGGTGAAGGAACAAGACAAATACAAAACAGTTCCACCTCCATTCAACAACAACTTCATGCCAAAAGTTGACAAAGAGAAAGAGATGCATACTTGCAACAATTCAGAGATGTCTTTCAAGACAAGGAAGAATTTGTTGATTTGTACAAAAAGGTAGAAGTGAATGAAGAAGGAGAGTTTGTGATTAAGAAAGTGGTAAAAGAGGATAAGTCAATTGGAGTTCAAGTCTCTGAGGATGACTTTGATTCAGTTGAATTGGATCAAGATGACTTGAGCGATTTGAGTGATCAAATTACTGAAAAGGAAATCAAAGCTGCTGAAAGAGAAAGAAAATATAAGAAACCGGAATCTGTTGATAAACTTCCAAAGTATCCACCAGTCCCACCAAGATTGAAGAAACAGAATGATAAAATGAAAAGAGAACATGTTTCTTTTGATATTTGTGAATGGAGGAAGATAAACTACAATGCAGTCAGACCACCAAGCAAGGCTGTATTGAGTAAGATAAAGCAGAACACCAAAAAGAAGATGGTGACTGAAAAAGTTGATACAGAAAATTTTATCCCAGTTTATCCAATATTTTCTAGTCATGAGGTGTTGGATGTTGGAGAAGTGGAAACTATGGAAGAGTATGAGAAAAGACAGTCAAGGGTTAGAGAAAGCAGTGATAAAGAACCTATGATTATGGAGAAAATTGTCCTTGTCAAAAGCAAACTTGAAAGACAAGACATCAAGATTGAGGAATTTGTTCCCTTTTCAATTGATTTTGATGGTTTAAAGAACCAGAAGACTCTAGGAGTCAAGACACCTAAGCCAAGTGAAAGATACAAGAAACCAAAAGAACATGAAATATTCAAAGGCAAGGTTTGGTGCAAAAGGTGTGATGAATATGGTCACCACACAGATTCATGTAATGAAAGATTCAAATTCAAACCATTTCATGTACCAGATGGAACAAAGTATTGCCAAGACTTTATCCTATACAAACAGAAGTATGATGAATATCTGGGAAAAGGAAAGGTGTGTGGAAATGAAACCATGAACAGAGAAGAAAAGAAATCTGAAAAGGAGACAAGGATTGAGAAGAAAGTGGCTGAACTAGCAGCAAGAAGTAAATCTCCTAAGAAGCATGAGAAATTGACCAAAAAGAACTATCAGTCTTTGAGAATCAAACAAGATATTCAATCAGTCAAATATGATGGTTCTCAAGGATCATCAAGCAGTAAGAAGACAAGAAGAAAAGAGGCACATTCTAGAAATAAACCAACAGAACTCACTGGTGATGAGAAGTTTCTATTAAGACATGAATATGAACCACATGGTTTCCTTTGGAAACCTAAGACTGAGAGTAAGGTTGAGCAATTTGTTGATGTGAGAGACTACTCTAAGAAGAAGGACTATGTGATAAAGAAGTATGCCACTGACTCAGCTGAATACCAGTGTCCAACCTCACTTGTTAAAACTCCAAGAGAGTGTGGTTATGAAACTAATCATTCAGACAACTTAGAATTGACTCATGAAGATCCTAAACCAACAACACTCACTTCCCAAGCTGTGTCTGAAACTGAATCTGATGAGCTGCAAGTTGATAAGGCTTGCACTTCATCACTTAACTAATCAAATTTTCTTTGTATGTGCAGGAACAGTCCACTCCTCTAAATGACATATGGTATATGGATAGTGGTTGTTCTAGGCACATGACTTGTGACAAGAGATCTCTTATCAATTATGAAGAGAAGTATGAAGGTCCAATAGCTTTTGGGAGTGATGAGAATGGTGGAAAGATTGTTGGAAAAGGAATCTTAACAAATGGGAAAGTCTCATTTGATAATGTATTTCATGTTGAAGGTCTTCAGTACAATCTGCTGAGTATATCACAAATGTGTGATAAGGGTTACAAAGTCAGTTTTGATGATTCACACTGTTTCATTTTAAAACCTGAGTTTGTAATTCCACCTGAAATGATTATGATGATGGCACCAAGAAATGGTAACTTGTATGAATTGAATATGAAAGAAGCTATTTCAAGAGGAGGTGCATGTTTTGTTTCCAAAGCCACTGAAAATGAGTCAAAATTGTGGCATAAGAAACTATGTCATGTGAACTTGAAGAACATGAATAGACTTGTCAAAGGTGAGCATGTCATAGGCTTACCTACAAGAGAATTCAAGTTGGAAGATCATTGTGATTCATGTCAAAAGGGAAATAAACACAAATCTACTCATAAGCCAAAGCTCATCAACTCAATTGATCAAGTACTTGAATTACTTCACATGGATCTCTTTGGTCCTGTGAGTGTACCAAGTACTGGGAAGAAAAGATATTGTCTGTTGATCATTGATGACTATTCAAGATACACTTGGTTTATTTCCTAACTTCCAAGGATGAGACTGCAGAGTTGATTAAAGGTTGTGTAACAATGATTGAGAACAAGTTGAATAAGACAGTCAAGATGATGAGAAGTGACAATGGCACTGAGTTCAAGAATGGAGTTATGCAAGAATTTTGTGAAGCAAAAGGAATACAACAACAATTCTCAGCTCCTAGAACTTCTGAACAAAATGGTGTAGCAGAAAGAAGAAACAAAACACTTATTGAAGCTGCAAGAACCATGTTAGCAGATGCTAATCTGCCTGTCACTTTTTGAGCTGAAGCTATAAATACAGCCTGCTATGTTCAGAACAGGGTACTTGTCAACAAAATGCTTAACAAAACTCCATATGAAATATTTCACAACAGAAAGCCTTACATTAAGTTTTTCAAGCCCTTTGGATGCAAATGTTTTCTACTGAACACAAGAGACTATTTGAACAAGTTTCAAACAAAGTCCCTGGATTGTTTCTTTGTGGGATATTCTACACACTCAAAAGCCTATAGAGTTTATGTGAAAGATCACTTGAGTGTTATAGAATCATCTGACATCATCTTTAATGAGAATCAACTCAATACAGTTGATGGTGCAGCATGGCTGTTTGATCATGAGAAGTTAATAAGGTCTTTCAAGATTTATCCTAAAGACTTTGATGAATCTTTCTACAAGACCAGTGAATTTGAAGAGAAAAAGAAGAAGTCATTGGACTTGGAAAAATTATGGAAGAAGGTTGCTGAAAAGGAAAAGGAATATACTTTTGTGAAGAACTCCTCATGTGATATTGGTGAACCTAATCAAGAAAACAATCACAATGTTGAACATGATCATACTGAGAACAATCAAGACAATCAAGATGTACAGGATGATCAAGTTTAGAATGAGGGTGACACAAGCAACCAAGCAAGTGGAGAAGAAGCTGCATCTACAGCAAGATTTCAAGATCTATTTCAAAGATTGAACTTAGAAAACATTGGTGAATCTACTTCAAGACAACATAATGATGAAGCACCAGAATTTCATGTTGCAGAGACTGATTTGATCATTGAAGTACCAGAACTCAATGAGTCAAATCTTGACACAACTGTTTCTACAGATATGATTGTTCAAACTCCTTATGTGGAAAAGAATCATCCTTTGGAAAACATCATTGGTGATTTGCATGAAAGTGTTACAAGAAGTCATTCCGAAATTGCAAACATTTGTCTTTACTCTTGTTTTCTATCCCAAATAGAACCCAAAGAACATAGCACAAGCATTAAAAAAATAATAGTTGGGTGGAAGCAATGCAAGAGGAATTGGCACAATTTAGAGACCTGCATGTGTGAGATCTTGTTGATAAACCATTTGACAGATATGCAATTGGAACCAAATGGGTTTTTAGAAACAAAAGGTATGAAAGGGGTTTGGTGATTAAGAATAAAGCTAGACTTGTAGCACTGAGATGTCTTCAAGAAGAAGGAATAGACTTTGAGGAAGTATTTGCACCAGTTGCAAGACTTGAAGCTATCAGGATTTTTCTTGCATATGCTGCCTCAAAGAACATAAAAGTGTTCCAGCTTGATGTTAAGTCTGCATTTCTAAATGGAAAGATTTATGAAGAGGTGTATGTTGCTCAACCTCCAGGTTTTGAGGATCCAATGTATCCAAATAGGGTGTATAAGTTAAACAAAGCCCTTTATGGATTGCATCAGGCTCCTAGAGCATGGTATGATGACTTGTCAAATCATCTTCTTGAAAATGGTTTCAAAAGAGGTGCCATTGACAAGACACTCTTTTACAAAAGAAAGGGATCAGACTTGCTTCTGGTACAAGTGTATGTGGATGACATCATCTTTGGTTCTACAAATGAACAAATGTGTATGGATTTTGAAGGGGTAATGAAGTCCAAATACAGCATGAGTTCTATGGGAGAAATGAACTTCTTTCTAGGATTGCAAGTTCTACAGAAGGCTGAGGGGATTTTCATTCATCAAAGCAAATATGTGAAGGACATCTTGAACAAGTTCAACTGTCAAGAGTACAAGACTGCTTCAACTCCAATGGACACCAAAGAACATATGATTGCAGATGAAAAGGGGGAGCCTATAGATGAACATGAATATAGAGCCAAAATTGGATCTCTGATGTTTATAGACTGCAACAAGATCAGATATCTTGTTTGCTGTATGTGTGTGTTCAAGATTCCAATCAATTCCAAAACTCTCCCACATGAATGCTGTTAAAAAAATATTCAAATATTTGAAGGGAAGACCAGACTTAGGGATTTGGTATCCAAAGAACCAAGATTTTGATCTTATAGCATATACAGACAGTGATTATGATGGCTGCAACATGAGCAGAAAGTCAACCTCAGGAGGATGTCAATTTTTGGGTGAAAGGCTAGTGTCATGGCAATGTAAAAAAGCAGACTACAGTTTCAATCTCTACTGCAGAAGCTGAATATGTTGCTGCATCTGCCTGCTGTGCACAAGTTCTATGGATTCAAAATCAGATGCTGGACTATGGTTTGAATTTCTTGAACACCCCTATTCTTATTGACAACAATGCTGCATATTTTACTGTTAAAAATCCAGTTCAACATTCCAAAACTAAGCACATTGAAATCAGACATCATTTCATTAGAGACTGCAGTGAAAAAGGTTTGATTGAAATGCAAAGGGTTGATACAAGTGACAATTTGGCTGACCTATTCACCAAACCACTTGATAGAACCAGGTTCAACTTTCTTCTGAAAGCCCTGGGAATGATCAACTCTGATGAAATCTGTTTAAGGATGTATGCCTGGTTGTCTGTCTCTCTGTGCTAACTGGTTATTTTGACAGAGGTTACACCTTATGAATGTTGATTGAATATGTTTTGAATATGTTTCAACTGAATAATAATTGAATATGTTTTGAATATGTTTCAACTAAATGTTGATTAAATATGTTTTGAATATGTCTTAACTGAATGTTGATTGAATATGTTTTGAATATGTTTCAACTGAATAATAATTGAATATGTTTTGAATATGTCACTAGTTTGAAGTTAACTGATAGGTGCTTAAGTAAATATCTGTGCAATTTGTTTGAAATTGATGAAAATTTTTTACTATCAAGTTACTTGATCTGATGTTATGATAAGTAGTTTGATATGTTTGGTGAGATTGAATGCTTATCTGATGTCATGAGTAATCACATGTTTATGGTTACTTGAATATGTTATTTAACTGATCTTCTGATGTTGTTAAGATAGGATAGACATTGAATGTTTGTACAGTCTGTTTTCTTGATGATGTTAAGAATGATTAAGATTTGATTATGTGATGCAACTGTTTATGTCAAAATTAAGTGATTCAATGAATTTTATAATGAATTTTGCATAAATACTTTATTTTGTTCAAAACATGAGCAAGTTGATTAATGGTGTAGAGATATGATAAGATTATTCAGTTCAAGCTTTAAAGAAGCTCAAAAGAAGGATTTTTTTAAAGAAAAGACTAAAGTAGTTATTTTTGCTGAAAATTGAGTCATTTGCCCAGTTGGAAGGACATGCACTTGTGTATGTTTGGTCCTTAAATCTCTATAGATCCACAGGATAGCCATTGACCTGAAAACTGAATGCATTTGGGGCATTGTTTCTTATTCTTTCACTTAAAACTATGTCAATAGCTCTGACTTTGAAAGGACATATATTCACATGTATGTTTGGTCCTGTTGACCACTTTTGGTCAAACAGGATAGCCATTAACCTGACAATGAAGAGACATTGGGGTGATTGAATATTAAACTGTGTTTTTGGGAAATGATAGTACATTGACTACTTAGCTGATCATATGGAATTAATAGGCTAAAAAGACCTTAGTATAGTCATTAACATGTATGGTTGCTTTCCTATGATGATGTAAAATCTAAGGTGATATAAACATAATGAATATGCTAATCTTTATGTGGAGATACATAGTTGTCTTTGCATGTATCAAGATAAATCTCTATGAATGATAGGCAGAAAAGTGACTACCCAGTCATACACGAGCCTGTTGTTATTTGGTCAACGAAAAATGAAACATCTTTAAATATGACAAGGAACATACTTTAAGAAAATTTGAGAAAATATCAAAAACAAGGGGAAGAATGAATAAATCAACCAAAAGTTGATAAGTGTTTTAAATATTTTATCAAACAAGGGGGTTACAAAAAGAACTACAAAGATGTTGAAAAAATCTATCTCATCTTGAATGAAAGGCCTGTTATTTAACAGTAAGTCCAACGTTCAACCTCTATATATGTTTGAATATCAAAAATACAAAAAGATCCAATAAGTTCTGTCATACAAAAACAATTTTTGACCAAATACAGGAGGTTGGAGTCAAATTGGGGTGATCTGGGGAAAGCCAAATAAGCTTTGAGAAGAGATTTGAGGCATCATAGCACAGTGTTGACCATTAATGCATTATGCTTAAATTGAACCTTAATCATATCACCAAAAAGATGAAATTCATGCTAAGTTTATACCTGCTGTTAACCTATCTATGTTGTCATAATAATGCTGAGAGTGAAGTATTGAGATAGCTACTTAGTCAATATAATCCCATTCTTGAGATCTTTTCAGAAAATGGAAGAAACTGTTTTGAAGAGAAATATAACTGAAATTTGATCTCTAAATGCACCATTTGCTCTTAAACTATGATCTGAAAATAAAAATATATTTTGACAAAGTGGTTAAAGTCAAAAAGTGTTGCATTTTTGCCTAAAATAGGTTGAATATGTAAGTTCGGGTAAGGTTTGATGCCTTATAACCTTCCCGGGCACAAACTGTTTGAATATGTATTTTCGGGTAAGGTTTAATGATTTACAACCTTTCCGGGTATAAAACAGTTGATTATGTGTGAATATGTTGTTTCGGGTAAGGTTTGATATTTTTTTAAACTTTCCGAGTAAGCTTAGTCATTTTTGACTAACTTTATGATTTTCGGGCATGCTTTGAAGTGTTTACACTTTCCGGGTAGAGTACACTGTTATAATCATTTTCCTAGCAAGCTTGAAGTCTTGAGATGATTATGTGTTGTTATAGCTTGGTTTTAACTAGAAATTCTTGTTTCGAGCAAGCTATGAAAGTTATATGCTGATTGTTATTCCAAGCAAACTTTGTGAACTTAAGTTAGTACACCGAGTAAGCTATGTAATTTGTGTGAATATGTTGTTAGGAAAGGTTTGTTAATCTTTCCGGGCACACTTAGATATTACTATTTAAGTTTGTCATTATTTTTCGGGTATGGTTTGGCATGTTGAAATCCCTCGGGTAAGGGCATACCTGATGATTGAATATGTTTATCCTAGCAAGCTTAGTGCTAACATAGGATTTTCGGGCAAGCTCTTTGAAATTTTAGACTATAGCACACTTAAATGTTTATGTGTTTTAATTTCATTCCGAGCATGCTCTGTGATATGTGTATTTATGATTTCTTTGAAATTACAAGTGTTTTCAGGCAAACTTTGTTTTCCGGGCACACTTTATATTTCGGGTACACTTTTGTTCCCTCATTATATTTGGTAATTTCAAAACTTAACTTTCCGAGTACACTGTCCGCTAGAATTCCTTTTCCGGGCACACTTTGTACTATATGAAGGTTATTCGGGTATACTTTGCATTAGAAAGGTGTTCGGGCACACAATTCTCTTGAATGGTTGCTCGAGCACACTATGTTTTCAAGTATGCTTGATTGAATATGGTATTTAGTATGATAAAATTGATTATGATTTTTATTAGGGTTTATGCTAGATAAGTTTTAATTTGAAATTGAGAAATCTATATGGGTGTCTTAATTAATTCCTAGTAAGGATGTTTTTGATGATTATACTTGATTATTTGCCTTGTGATTAATTTCTCAAGAAATCTAGTATTTCGGGTAAGCTTTCTTCATTATGTCTTAACTTTAAATTAATTTGCTTGATCGAGCAAGGTTTATAAATAGACGAATTCGGGCAAACTTTGTATATTCAAAAATGAAAATTTTCCAAGCAAAGTTTGACCGGGTAAGGTTTGTAAGTGGAAGTATACCAAGTAGACTTTGGATATACTAATCTTTCGAGTAAGGTCTAATGAACTTAAATGAAATTAAGCGTTTTTAATATATCAAGTGGATAATTTATTGTTTGACAGCTAATAATTCACAAAATGACAAAAAGCATTTAAAATCCACTTTCAAAAGGTATATAAGAGGGAGTAAGGCAAATTTTTCAACATTATTTCCCTCTCTCTCTTTCCACTGCAAATCCTTACTCCCAAAGAAACCCAAACTGACTTATCACATTCTATTATTCCTAACCCTAACTTTTATCAGCCCTCTAATTCCGACTCGGTAAGCATTAATAATGTGTTTTCCAATCACGATTAGACTATAATGGGCTTTGATTATTTTCTTGATTACCAATACTCCGTATATGTGTTTAGGTTATTAATTTGTCGAAGAACAGGTTCATGAAGATTTCGTTTCTTTCTTCTTCATTTTTTTTAACTTGAAATTATCTAAAGTACTAAACTTTATGACTAATTTCACTTTGAATATGCTTGTTTATGTGTTTCAGATATGGCAGAAGAGAACAGCCAAAGTATTTCTTTGAAAAGAGACATAATATGTGTGCACTTCTGCTAGTCACACCTAACAATGAGCCTGTGGCACCAATGATCAGATGGATGGCTCGATCAAATGTCAACTTCGCTCTTATTGAAAATCATGTTATCTACAGAAATCACTCACTTGATTTCTGGAGATCAGCAAAGCTTGTAGAAGACATCAATGGGAAAAGAATTGATGCATCCGTTGCTGGTCAGGAAATACATGTGACAGAAGGGATGATTAAAGATGTTTGAGGTTAAATGATGATTATCATAACCATATAGACTTCAAAACTGCACACCTGATGAGAATATTTGAAGAAGCAATGGGTTATCAGGGAACTGTGCATGATGGACAGTTTCAAAAGGGGATGTTTCCAATGATGTACAGATTCCTCATTCATCATGTGATACAGGGGTTTGCTCCTAGAAAAGGATCATGGACTTTGATGAGTCATGATCTAGCAAATGCCACTGTAGGGATTATGTATGATCTGCCATTTAATTTTTCAAAAATGATCTTTAATGGTCTGGTATCAAACTTGAACAAGGCTGAGAAGGATAGATTTTTGCAGTATCCAAGGTTCTTACAAATAATATTCAACAGTGAATTGCAAGATCTACCAACCATTGGTATCACCCACCTACTTCAAAACCCTAACACTTACAAAAGAATTAAGAATCTGGGGGTGGCCAACCGATTCAATACTGATGTACCATTTGAGATTATGCCATGGATTCTAGACCATGACTTGGCTGTAATGCCTGTGCCTGAGTTAAGCTCAGAGGAGGAAGGAGGAGATGATGATGAGAGTAATGATGATGGAAGTTCTGATTATGAAAATGATGGAGATGATGGAGATGAAGGAGGAGCTGGTATAGCTATGATTGAACAACATATTCCTACATCACCACAGTCACCACCACAAACTCCACCACATCAAATTACTCACACACCACATCAAACCTTAACCTATAGCCAACCTGAAACATCAACCCACACATCACCAACACCACAAACACCAACAACAAATAGCCCAATTCAAATTGAACCAATTATTTCTAGCCCACCTCATATACAATCACCACAACCATCTACCTTCCAAACTCACACCACAGAACAACCTGATTATGAACAATTCTTCACAACACCACCTACATCACCACACACTGAAACTGACCTTCTGACCTTAATGAAAGAAAATGCTAAGTTGAGAAGAAGGAATGAGGAAGTAACACAGGAGAATGTGATCCTGTTAAAGAAGTTGGTGCAAGCAAACTTGAAAATTCAAGCCCTGGAGCAGGAGGTTGAGAAGACCTCAGCTGCCCCAAAACAGGGGGAGAATGAATCTATGCCAACTGTCTCAGTTGTAGAAGGTGAGAATGTGAATGCATTGAATATGATTATGAATGTGTATGGAGATGGAGAGGAGAGCAGTGAGGAGAGGAGAACTGAGGAAGATACTAATTCCTTAGCTACTGATGTACTGACTGATGTCACTGATCCACAAACTGAAGAATTCATTGATGAAAATGCTGCTACTGAGGAACTTATATACACTGAACCAGAAACTGACCAAGAAGAAAGTTCCAAGAGGGTAGAGCATGATTCAGAACTGGAAGCCCTTGAAAAGGAAATTGATGGCTTTCCTCCTGATAGTGAAGAAAACTTAAAGAAGAGAATGGAAAAGGGAAAAGCCAAAGTTACAGAAGAAGAGCCTCTTAAGGCATATCCTGAAAAGGATGTTTTATTCAGAGATGATGATGCTGCTGCTGCCTTAAAAGAACAAGAAAGAATTATCAAAGAGTCAATGGAAAGGGAGAAAATAGCCCAATCCTTAACTCATGAAGAAATGGCAGAGAAGGAGATCTTGATCAATGAAGCCAACATAGCAAAAGAAATACTTGATCATGTGGCTGATCAAGAGATGATAGAGGAGTTTATTGAGATGAATAGAGTTGAGGAAGTTGATAATTCCTTAGCTATGGTGGTTAGCATGTTTCAACCCCAAAGTCAAACATATGAAACTGCTGAACCAGCCAACTTGAATACTGATGTCATGATTGAAGAAGAGATTGGTGAGTCCATTGCTTCAATGGCTGCCAAGAAATGGGCAGAGCAAGTAAAGGAAGATCTGAAGAAGAATCCCACTGACAACTGGTCAGAAAGGGTAAATATGCCTGAGCCTCATGAAACACTTAACCAGAAGAAAGAAAGACTTTCAAATCTCCATGAAGAATTTACTGAAAAAGTCAACAGGTTTGCCAAAACCTATATGTGGAGAAAAAGGACTTATGAGTAGACTGAAAGTGAAAAAGATGCTAAGAAGGGGAAGTGGGATGATAAGAATAACTATTTTGTTGAAACACCTGATGATGAAGCAAGTCCTATAAGGGCAATTCCTTTGCAGAATTTAAGGCCAGATGAACATGTGCAAGGAGTGCCAAATGTACCAATTACTGAGAACCCACCTTCTGATGAACCACAGATTGATGCAATGAATGATCTATCTGAAGGTGAGTATGACTCTGAAAATTCTGATGATGATAATAATGATGATCCTTAGAATGATGAAGGGAAAGTTGGTGCGGCTACCAATGCTGTGTCCCCACAGGTGGAAATGACTGATGTGCATAGGGCAAACATTGAGCTGAGTATGTTGGAAGCCAAAAGGCTTATGGAACAAAAGAGTAGAGATGCCAAGAAATACAGAGATTATCTATGAAGGCACAACTACTCTGAAAAAGATTTGTCTCATTTCACTTTTGATCAACTCCAAGATCTCTATAATAGTGAAAGAAAAGAAGTGATTAAGAAAGCTGTAAGAGAGAATGAAGAACTTGAAAAGATGGAGAAATTGAAAGAAAAATTTGGAGGCATGTGTGGTTATTTATTGGAAAGGGGTATGAAGCCTGAAATTGTAGAGAATTTATCCAGAGAATCAGTGGTGGACCAATATAACAGGCTGAAAAGAAAAGAAAAATCAAAAAGGGTCCAAGCTGAGAGCTCTAAGCAGGCTGAAGCAACTGATGAACCCCCAGCTAAGAAAAGGAGAATTCAGACTATAAGGGAGAAAGAAAAAGAACAAGTCAAATCTGTTGAAATCCCTATTCCTCAAGAAGATGTGAAACCTGAGCCTGAAGATGAACCATTTCTGCCTTGGGAAAATGAAGAAATGATAAGCATCCTGAGAAACATAATGATAAATAAGAGAGGAATGACTGAAGTAGACTTCAATGTCTTGGAGAAAGAGGATTTAAAGACTCTTTTCTACCTTCAAAAGGCTGAGTGGGAAAAATCATTAAGAGAAGGAGAGAACCCAAGATACTACGCTGATGGTAGGTTTGTACCTGCTGGATTGGCAAGAACTCCTGGAATGGTAAAGATGTTAAGAGAACTTGAAGCAGCAGGACATGATATTGTTGAATTAGCTAACCTTCCTACTGAGATGGTTGAAGCTGTTTATGTAAAAGTCTTCAACTTGGGACCTCAAAAGCCTAAGAAGTCCATTCCTTTTAGACCTCCAATTCACAGAAGATTTCCAAGAGATAGAAGAGGTCAAGGAGGAAGAGGTGAATCAAGCAGTTCATCACAACAAAGAACAAGACCACAATCAAATGTGGATCTACCAAGAGAACTGTACTATGATTCTGTCATTGATACCCTCAAGGTGATTATGGAGAGCAGATTATTAAGAGAGATTGTGGTTAGAAGTGACTTCCGTGAGTTTAATGAAGAACAGTTGAGAAGGATGGCCACACTCCATTTGAATGACTACAGAAACAAGAACAGATCTGCAGGTAGACAAATGAATGATCTATCAAAGTACCTGTATGAAGAAGCTGATAAAGGATTCCAATTCTTAAAAGAAAAGAGGAGCTGGAGATTGATTCAGTCTCACAAATCAAGAAGGATTTCGAAGTTGAGAAGAATGGACATAGCCGAGAGAGACTATCAAATGAATGTCCAAGATCAGAATCCATTATCCAACATGAATGCTTGCATAAGAATGAGAAGAAGGATGAGACGCCCCAACTACACAGTACAGAAGAATGGCATAATTGTTGATATTGAATACAAAGAGAATGACGATCACTTCTTACTGAGAAACTAAGATGGAAAGATATTGGGGATCATCAAGGAAGATGAAGATTTGACATATCTGCACAGTGAAGATCTCATGGACATAAGGGACTTGGTCTTACCAGAAAGTCACACTCATTACCAAGCCCTTAATATCTTCAAGATGAAAGCTGCTTCAGAGCTAATCAACAGAAGACAAGTCGTTCATGATGCAAGAAGAAGATAAGATTAATAGATTAGGCTTTGTTTTGTAATGTCTTCGGACAACTTTCTTATTATGTAATCTGTTTATGTTATTTGATTATGTAATTTGACTTTTGAAATTTGATGTGTATTTTTCCTGAGTGTAAGTAACCATAGAAATGTTTTGGGTCAGCTGAGGTGTTCCAATCTAGGGGGAGATTGTTGGGTCAAGAAATTGACCTAAGGGGGAGATTGTTGAGTCAAAGATTTGACCTAAAAGAAGTACATGGAAGATTGGAATCTTCTCAACCTCCTCTGAGTTCGCTAAGTAATGGATCCGAGCACACCTTAGACATCCGAGCAAGCTTTTACTTAGCCAGGTACGATATTTTGCCTACCGGGAAAGGTTTACTTCAAGTAGTCTTCTTTATTGGATATCCGAGCAGGGTTTGCAAATTAGTGCATTTCCGGGTAAGGTACACTAATTTATGTAAATCCGGGCAAGGTTCACTTTATCAAGCAAGTCTGTTCTTCAGAGCCAAGTATATTACTCTTCCGAGTAAGGTTTGGTTATCCAAGTCCAAGAAGCCAAGAAATTGGAAGACCGGGCAAGGTATTCATTAATAAGTATGGTCCAAGTATGCTTGATGATCTAAAGGAATATCTCTAAGTAACATCGGGCAAGGTTCAGCTCAAGCAAGGAACAGTACTCCCGAGTACACTTTGCTAATAAGTTATTTTATAGCAAAGAGCTGAAATGGATCATTGAAGAACAAGGTTGCTCGTAAGAAGTTGTCGGGCAAAGTCTGGCAAAGTCAAGAAGACTGAAGTCTACTCGATGAGTATTTTACTTGGTAAAATACTCTTCAATTAAAGTCTACCCGGAAAGTGATCCCGAGCATACTTCTATGTTACCAAGTTATGAAGGATGGCCGAGCATACTCGGAAAGACAAGATTGGTGCAAAGCCTACCCAGAAGACTTGTTTTACACTTAATTTATTTTGAATATGTAATTTGAGTATGTATGATTGTATTTAGGGTTTCTAGAAGGAATGATAGCTGTCCTAGGTTGGCAGGCCTATAAATAGAATGTTTAGGGCACGCCGCCAAGGGGACGGACAAGGCAGGGAGAGAGAGATAAGCCTTTACACTTTTCGGATAAGAAAGAATATTTATTGAAAGTAACGGCTGTCCTAGGATTCATAGAAAACCCTAAATCGATTATCCACTTTGTATGATGAATGTTATATAAATAGAAATATTTTGAGTGAATCCTGAGTGTGCTTTCTACCTTTGATTATTCTTTGCAACCGTATGTTTGTTATTGATTCCGCCTTTAACAAATAGATATCTTTCTAAATATAGCAACCCATCATTAACTCTCTTGTCAACGCATTAATATGTGTGAGTTATGACATGATTAATTAAGATCCAGCTGAAATCGAGGGGACTGACAGGTTCTGTTGCCACCAGTCCGCCGCCGAAGAAGATTGATGTGTATGTGGACCATTTTACGACCAGAAACTTCCGAATTCTGGTGACGAAATTTGTTCGATCGGTCTTGACAACCTATGGGATTCATATATCCCAGATCCATCCTTTTGGGATGTTGAGAATTCGTCACTTCGAATTCTGTTGTCAAGTTCGAGATTTCGAACCATCTGTTGGCATGTTTGCCGTTTTTTATAAAATGACTTTCTGCGATGGATGGTATAGCTTGGCTTCCACTGGGAAGACTGTTATAGGCACGGAATGGATCCGCAGTCTACACGGCTGGAAGCCAAAGTTCTTCTGGATCCGGGAGGAGGTTATTCTGTTCCCGATGACCCGTCGGAAGGGGGAGGAGGCCATGCCAGTGGTTCCGGCTGCTGCTCACGAGGGGCTTCCCTGGTTTACGGCCCTAACTGCCACTCCAACTCCCATGCGCCCAATCTATGAAGGGGTGATGGTGAGTGAAAAGATGAGCCGTATATGGCCATTTCCTTCCTTGGAACCTTACTACGAGCAGACTGACAAGAGTAAGTTTGATGGTACCTTTTCTCTTGCTTTGACATAGCTCTAATTTCTGACTGTTATCATTATTTGTGCAGGTGAGGGTTCCGCCTTCAGCACTTTGTTAGATCATGAGGGGGGAATGATGGTGCGCCGCCCAATCGATGAAAGGGACGTGCCTTTTCTTGAGCGTACCAGCCCTAACTTTTTATTTCCCACCGCGTTTCGTTCGGAACCAATAGTTTCCGAGGCGATGTACGCCCAAGGTGAGGAGTATGTTAAAGATTGCATCCAGAAAGATGAGGGCATTTTGAAACCCCGACCTGTGACTGCTATTACACCTAGCGGAGTGATTGTACTCTTTTCTTCCAGCGAAGAGTTGTCATTCTACGAAGGAAGTTTTCCAGCCGATGCTAACAACGTTGTGGACTCAACTGCAGGTCTCACCCACCAGAGAGCCACTACTTTCCAGGTAGCGGGTCAAGATGATGTTGACGCTGCTGCGGGGGAAAACCATCCCCAACCTGATGATGTCACTACTGAAGGTGAACGTCCAGTTGCCGATGCGGACGTTTCAAAGGTGGCTGGCAAACGCAAGATTAATCCTGCCAAGGCCGCCCAAAAGAAGAAGTCTAAGAAGGCAAAGCCTTCTGCGTTATAAACGCGTTTGGACCAACTTGACGCAGGCGATCCTTCGTTAGGTAGGCAAAATCTTTTTATTTTGTTAGCTGCTGTGGATTAGAATGTTTCTAACCCATTGTTAATGTTTTTCAGTGAACCTGGATAACCTTTTTGAAGGTGCTACAGGTTTGAAAGGTTCAACTTCTCTTCCGCCACCGCCGCCTCCTAACACTGCTAAGGATCCAGTTATTGTGGCGGATGATTCTCCTTTGAAGAATAAGGAGGTCGACAATACTGAACATGTCAGTATGTCACCTTCTTATAATGTTCATCACTTCAGGGATCAAGGAGGCGTGAGCATGTTTCCTCACGCTCCTAAGACTTCTCTAGCTCCTCAGGAGGAAGATCCTACCCCGCACCAACCGCGTTGGTCATTACGTCAGGATTCAACATTCCGTGATGTGGACCTATGTTTTGAATATTTTCGGGAGAGTCTTCCTCCCGGTGAGAAGGGGCGACGCCGCCGAAGTATTCGCCAAAAATTACTGAACTCCAATTCTTATTATTTTGCGAATACTATTTCCACTAACCTGGAAATAAACAGGGACTGGTTGGCGATGAATGAGCAATGGGATGAGCTGGCGGCCTCTGCATCCGATGCCAAGGAGGAAGCTCTTAAAGCTATAAGCGAGGCCTGAGAAACCCGCCAGGCTTTGGAAGCGGAGAAGGTTGCTCGATCCGCTACCGAGGAAGCCAGGATTGTTCTCCAGAATCAATTGGATGAACAAGCCAAATTGATGGAAGCTCTTCGAGCTGAATCGGCGGCCAAGGACAAGCGTTTGTCTGACCTTAACGCCAAGAACCGAGACCAAGCCTTGGAGTGCGCCGGTTATAAGATGGAGCTTGTCCGGGCCAAGGCGGACCAGAAATGGCTACTAGCGGAAGCTATCCCCAAGGTACGTACCTTGTTTTTATTATAATTAATCTAAGTGTTTAGAGTTACTTATGCATAACTGCTCCAACAGGTCATTGCCGATGTTCGGGCGAGTGATGAGCTTGGGAACTGTGTTGCTGTTCTCCTGAAGGCGTCTAAGCAAGCTGGCCGCCAATTAGGCTTTTATGAAGGCTACAAGTTTGGCTCGACTTCTAGGGTTCCTGAGGAGTATATTTTGGCTGGCCAGGATACTATTGTCTTCCTTAAACAAAAAACAAAGGATTTTGATTCTTTGAAATTTTCTCTGACGGAGCAGATATCCGAGCTTGCGGACAAGGAGGACAACATCAAGCAGTTAAAATCTCTTCTTGATCTTGATGAAGAAGATGAAGAAAATGCTGAGGATGCGGGAGGCGAGGGTGCGGGACATAATGATGTCGCACCATAGATAGGTTTTTCTTTTGTAATTAAACTCTCCATGTCTTGTAATCCCTTTTGTATGAATAAAGAAGGCTTATTTTTATATCCAGTACACTTTGTTTATTTTTCACAATATAAGTGTTTGGAGGATCTTCTTTGTAGGCCAATAATGGATTACATAACAATACAAGTCTTAAACGACTGAAATTAAAATTTCTATAAATGAGGCATAAGCCGAATTACAAGAGGTGAAATTACATAAGTTGTGAATATCTAATTAGGCACGCAGGCTAAAAGAAAAAAACAAACTATGTGTAGAATTTCTTTAGTTGGGCCCCATTCCAAGTTCTAGGGATCTCAGTCCCATCCAACTTTTCTAACTTGTAGGCACCTTTAGATAAAACTTTCTGAATTTTATATGGTCCTTCCCAAGTTGGGGCCAACTTGCCCGGAGGCTTCATTATTGCGGAAAACAAAGTCTCCCGCATCAAATTCACATCTTTGGACACGCGAGTTATAATACTTTTGCAACTGGCATTTGTAATTGTGCTCGCGGATCGATGCTAGTTCTATCCTCTCTTCGAGGAGGTAAGGGTTCATCCGGAGTTCATGATCATTGTCATCAATCAGTAAAACTCGGGCGGATGGAATTCCAATCTTAGCTGGAATCATGGCCTCTGTGCCATAGGATAGACTAAAGGGGGTTTCAGAATTGCTGGAATTCTTTTGGGTGCGAAAGGCCCGTAGTACATGGGGCAATTCGTCAACCCATCCCGTCCGTTTAGTCCTTAACCTTGATTTGATTCCTTCCTTAATCATCCGGTTGGTTGTTTCAACCTGACCATTCGCTTGCGGGTGGGCTACCAAGGTGAAGATTTGAGAAATATGTAACTCTTTTAACCATTTTTGTAGCCCAGTGTTCGCGAACTGAGTTCCATTATCGCTAACGAGTTCCAAAGGAAGACCAAACCGGCATATTATGAATTCCTAGAGGAATCTCTAAACACTTTCTGCTGTTATGGAAGCTACCGGTTTAGCTTCCACCCACTTTGTTAAGTAGTCGATGGCTACTATCAAGAATTTGACACGTCCATGGTCTTCGGGGAAAGGTCCCATTATATCGATAGCCCATTTCTGGAACTGCCAAGTCGAAGTGACTGGAACTAACTCATTCTTTGGTAGTAGTGTGTTAGAAGCATAACGCTGGCATGAATCACACTTTCTGATTTCGTGTACAGCGTCCACATGCATTCCTGGCCAATAATATACGGCGTTCATTATCTTTTCTACGACCATGCGCGTGCCAGCGTGAAGACCACATATGCCTTCATGAACTTCTCTAATTAGATAGTTCGCGTCCTCGCCGTCCACATAACAAAGTAATGGTCCGAGGAAGGAACGTCGGTATAGAACACCATGGTGTATCTGATAGTTCAAGGCTTTGTATTTTATCTTCCGAGCCGCGGCTTTTCCTTCTGGGAGAGCTCCGGATGACAAGTATGCTGTAATGGGTGTCATCCAAGACTCTACTCCTGTTTGGATCACTAAAACTTGATTTTGCGGGACAGACGGGCGGTCCAATATTTCGATGCAGATATCTTTGGCAAAATGTTCGAAGTTTGTTGAAGCCAATTTGCTAAGAGCATCTGCTGATTTGTTCTCGCTTCTTTTTTTTTTGTGAATAACCTTGCACGAGGAGAACTGAAGCATCAAATCTTTCGCCTGTGATACATATGAAGCCATGATGTCATTCTTTGTTTCATATGTGCCGTTAATCTGCCCCACAATTAACATGTAATCCACGCGAGCTTCCAAATGTTTAACCCCAAGCTTTTTGGCTATCCGTAAGCCTGCCAAAAAAGCTTCATATTCTGCCTCGTTGTTAGTACTCTTGAAGTCCAACTTTATGGTACATGTGAACACATGGCCTTCGGGATTGACTAGCCTGAGGCCTGCGCCACATCCTTCACTGCTTGAGGTTGTTGCTCGATCCAACATTCTTTCTCTTTGTGTTGCGGGACTTCGGTGACGCAGTCCGCCAACACCTGCCCTTTGATTGCTGGTCTAGGTTTATACTCTATCGCGTATTCACCTAGTTCGATGGCCCATTTGGACAATCGCCCAGACAATTCCGGCTTGTTGAGGATGTTTTTGAGCTTATATCCGGTTAAAACGTTGATGGGATGCCCCTGAAAGTATCCGCGGAGGCGTTGTTCTGCATAGACCAATTCTAGGGCAAGTTTTTCCAGCATGGAATATCTTGTCTCCGGGTCTGACAATGTTCTGCTGACGTAATAGATCGGTGTTTGGACATTTTTCCTATCTGTCAGGAGGACAACCCCAATAGCAATGTCTGATGCTGATAAGTACATCGTTAAAGGTTCTCCCGCATAAGGTGCTGTCAACGTAGGCAATCCCATTAAACATTTTTTAACCTCCAAGAAAGCTTGTTCCGCTTCCGCGGTCCATCTGAACTGTGCTTTCTTGAGGCAATTCCGTAGTGTTGATACAAAAGGATAAGACTTGGCTGCATGATTCGCCAAGAAACGATTCAAAGCAACCAATCGACCATTGAGTGTTTGAACTTCCTTGAGAGAGGAAGGAGAAGGCATGCGGGCTACAGCTTGGACTTTATCCGGATTAGCTTTGATGCCCACACCCATGACAATTACTCCGAGGAATTTTCCTTCCTCCATCCCGAACGAACATTTAGCTGGATTCAGCTTCATGTTGATACTCCTCAAGGTTTCGAATGTCTCTTCGATATCCCTCAACATCTGGTCTTCCTCAACACTTTTGATCACAAGATCATCAATATAAACTTCCAAATTTCGACCAATTTGTCATTTAAACGCTATATCCATCAACCGTTGATATGTGACACTCGCATTCTTCAATCCGAAATGCATCATTTTGTAGCAAAAAGTGCCTTGATCGGTGCGAAATGTTGTTTTGTCTTCATCGCCCGCAGCCATGCGGATATGATGATAGCCTTTGTAGGCGTCCAGGAAGCATTTGAATTTGAATGGTGTCACCGCATCAACTTTGAGATCTATTTCGAGCAAAGGATAACAATCCTTGGGACACGCCTTATTAAGATACTTGAAATCTATGCACATCCGCCACGTCCCGTTGCTTTTGGGAACGATAACCGGATTGGCGACCCAGGTTTGATACTGAATTGGTCGAATGATTCCAGCCTGTAAGAGGTCCTGAATTTGCTCATTCATTGCTTTGGTCTGTTCCGGACCCATCTTATACTGTTTTTGAACAATCGGTGTAAACATAGGGTTTACCCTTAGCTTGTGTTCCGCAATACTCCGCGGGACACCAGACATGTCGGCGGGCCACCAAGCGAAGACATCAATATTTTTTGATAACAATTGTTTCAGAAAAATCCTTACTATCTCGGAGATAGAAGGTCTGATTGTTACAGTTTGATCAGGAAACTTCTTGTTCAAAACCCACTTTTCAGGTTCAGTTCGTTCAGCCTGTTTTGGAATCTTGTTGGGCTTTGAACTCTCAGTTGCAAAGCAATGTCGATTGACATGAATTATTGTAACGATTCCGACTAAACCAGGTATACCCTAGCCGGTAGACAATAGTTACGTTATATGTAATGTCGGGTACATGAATTACCATAGTAATTATACGAGAATACATGGTTCACTGTATTGATTGTACATGAATATATAATTCATCGTATTGAATATGCGATTAATCGATCGATAGTTATTGAAACCCGAAGAATCGAGGGTTCAATTATAGACGATATCTATAATATTTAGTGATGTTACGAAGTATTAAAGCTTCGGGATAAGTGAATTAAAGCACAGAAAAAGAATTTTCGATTTAATGGTACGTCGGTACGTTAAACGAAACCTTTAATACCAAACCAAGCAAGAGACGATCGATCAAGCCGAAAAAGATGCGCAATTATTAATAATATGATGTTTTAAGTTAATGAAAGTCATGGTTTAAGTTTTTAAAGTTATTAAAGTGGTTTTATATAAATTTCATTTTTAGGCCGAAAACGACCGTTTTAAACTCGTTTTAAGCTAAATTAAACATTTAACCGAAAAACGAACTGAATCAGATTATCCAAAACATTATCCGGATTCTCAATATCCAAACATGTGGCTAGAAATGGAGAGGTGGGTCCCACCCCACCCCCCTTGAGTTCAGACTTGATCGTGATTGTAACTTGCTTGGTATTGTGGTATGTTGGTTGTAGGTTCTCTATTTAGTGGTAGATAAGGCGGAAAGACGAGTTTGTAGCTTGTAGTGGCGGAAAACAAAAGGTATATTCGGTTTATGTTCGGTTATGGATTTTTGGACAGATTGTGAACGGTTTAGAGTTAGGTCATGAAATTTTACAGAGGTTTTAAATACATGAAAATATGAGTTCTGTGAAATTTTGGTAATTTTTGGACAAAGGATGAATATTTGGTGAATTTAATGCTCGGTTTTGGCTAAAAATGGTGAAAAATAGTTAAATATCATGAAAAATTCTGGAAACTTTTAGATAAGCATTTTATAACATGTAAAAGTCACACACAAAATTTTAGGTCAGTTGGAGAAGTCTAAGTAGGCTTTTCGGTTAAACGAGTTCTAGGGTTTTCTAGCTCGGCTTTAGTGAAAATGGCATGTAAAAAGAGATTTTGGTTCTGGAAATATTACAGGGGACTATGTGCATGGCAAGGGTCATCCAGGAAAAATTTGGGATTTTTCTAAGGTCTTTTGGTATTTACGACATATTTAGTGTTTAAATGGTGTTTAAAAATAGATAAATAAATTTTAAATATAAAATTAATTCTGGAAATATTTTTATAAATTTCCCACTGTCAAAAAGTGATTTGTGCAAAATTTCAGGATCCGAGATTAAACGGATAATTATTTGTGCAAAAACAAACTTTTAAAGTTTAAAACGCGTAAACCGGTAAAGTTCGCCTAAACGAGCTGACCGGTGTATAAAAACCCTAAAAACGAACTATTTTAATATAACTGAGTTAAATATAAATCATCCGAAAATAATTCGGATGATTTGAGTAATTTTATCCGATAAAACAGTTTTCGGAGCACTAAAGACGGAAACGGGTCCCGCGGCCAATCGGGGCGTCTAAACCGAGCTCTAATTTCACAACTCTAATTAAATTATCAGTCAACCACTATTTTCGGGTCATGTGTGACCAAACTCATTTTTGAAACGTAAAAACGGATAACCGTGCTAGGCACGCAAAACGGGGAAAACAAACTAATAAGTAATTTTGACTATTGAACTCTAAACGATATCACAATCTGAGTCCGGAGAAGTGTTTATGGGTTAACATTGCCCCCGGAATGGGTACAGTATTGGGTTAACAGTGTCCCCAGATGTCCCTAGAAGTGTTTCTGGGTTAACATTGCCCCCGGAACGGGTACTGTACTGGGTTAACAGTGTCCCCAGATGTACCGGTTAACACGGTTAAAGTTATATTAATAGTAATTGTATAGTAACGATCGTAGGGATCATATTACAGATTGGACGTGTTAACTGATAATGACTGTTGTTACCTGCTTGCATGTGCTAAGGTGAGTTTCACGAGCCCCTTTTTCTGAATTGTTTTTAAATATTTTCCCGGGGCGGAAGCATGTTACTACTGAAATGTTTAAGTACATACCGAACGCATGGATTTGCGTGTATTTATATATATTTTATTGTACGGGAATCGTACGGAAATGTACTAAGATGGTAATTGTCTGAGTTGCTAACATTCTAAGGCCCCGGAACACGAGTGATTAACTGAAAGCCGGTAGAGTGTGAATAGTACTATTGGTCTGACAAACTCAACTGGTCCGGCATGGAGTTGCTGATGTTTCCCAGCCAGTTGCACATGTCTATTTTGTTGTTATTTATTTTGCTATGTAATGTTAGACATAGCGGTTTGGGGCAGGTACGTGGGCGGAGTATGCCACGGGGTTGTATGTGGATAGTCAGAGGTTTCACTTGTGGGCTCAGCATAATTACATCGATAATATTATATTTTGATAATGATTTATCATGGTTTACACGAATTGTGAAACTCACCAACTATTCGTAGTTGACCCGTTTTCTCACATGCTTTTCAGGTACAATTAAGATGAAGTGATTGCTTACGTGCTAAGTGCTTGTTGTGTGTAAGATTTGCGTGCGGGATGTTATGATACATTTTATTAAATAGAATTATGTATCATATTGTATGATGTGTGTATCACCTAGACGGTAACGAAATATGAAATAATGTAATTTGAAGTATATTAATGTATTCAGTTTTCTTTATAAACAATGTGGTTGATATCAGAGGTGTCTGTGGCGCCCCGGTTACGTTTCCGCTGCGGTTACGGGGGTGTTACAATTATTGCCACACCGGTGGGTGTTGGAACTTCTACCGCACCGTGAGCAGTTGACGGATGAGCATTGAAGTCACCAATGGCTTCTCGTCCGAGGATGATGTCATGTTTCGATGTTGCAGGTAGAACTAGGAATTCGACCTCCTCGGTCCTTGAATGAGTTCCATCGCTTAGGATGACTGGGAAAGAGGTCACCCCTCGGGGATGCATTATTTCTCCTCCAAACCCTGAAACTGGAGCGTGGATGGGTTTCAATCTTTCTTTATCCTCCTTATCAAGGTGTTCAAAGCATTGTTCGTACATGATATCCGATGTACTCCCAGTGTCAAATAACACATATTTAAAACGGTAATGACCGAAGAGGGAGGTAATGATCAGGGGGTTCTTGGTATTGGGTCCACCCTTCACTCGTGGAAATATTACTGGTTCATTTTTCCACTCCTCTTCGTCACATTCTCTTCTCTTTCCTTCCGTCTTTCGTCCGCCTTGGATCATATGGACGTTCAAGTCCTTGACTTGTTTTTTGGAGGGGCCTTGGTTGTCCCGCATAGGAGCTTTACCAGTCCCCAACTTTCCATCTTTCACCAGGTGTCCTAACTTACCGGACTTCACAGTCGCTTCGATTTCTCTTTTTAAAGCATTGCATTCGTTCGTATTATGGCCAATGTCGTTATGGAACGAACAATGCTTTTTATTGTCAAGGAACGATCTCCTTGTGAGCGGTTGTGGCTTTAGAAAATTTACATTTTCAGTGGTAAGAATCTCGGCGGGAGTTTTTGAAAGAGGAGTCCATCTGTTAGGACCTCGACTTGCTGGTCCTGCCTTGTTCTTGTTGCCGATGAGAGATCTTGCATCAAATGGTTTTGATGCCTCTGTATTTGGTTGAAGTTTTGACCAGATTGGCCCCTTTGCCTATTTATTGGGTCGTGGAGTTTGAAACTCAACTTTGAATTTTGTCTTGAACTGTTGTTCCCTAGTGTTTTTTCAGTATTGGCAAATAACTTTGCTGCAGTCATATGATCATCCCACTCCTTTGGCATTCCATCCCTTCCAGTGAGTGTGCGGATCAATTCGTCACACTTGACGTTTTTGCAAAAGGCACTGCGGAGCATATCTCTACTTATCCCGCCAATATTCAGACTTTCTTCATTGAACCTAGTGATAAAATCTTCTATGGACTCATTATCCCGACGAATAGCATCCAGGATCTCTGATTGGTCACGCGTATGCTTCTTCTGTTGGCTGAACTGTTGTGACAACTTCTTCACCAGATCATCCCAACTAGAGATTTTACCATCAGGGAGTTTTTCGAACCATTCACTCGCTGCCCCTGTTAGTGTCAATGAGAACATATGACACCAATAAGGTAGTGTCCATCCGCTCACTCCACCTACCGCCACGAAGTTCTGCATATGATCACTTGGATCAGTCATGCCATTGTATCTACCCACTGTTTTAGGTATTTTAGCATTGACAGGAAAAGGTGATGTCGCAATGCTAGCTATAAATTTCGACTTCTCGGCAAAGGCTGCTGGACGGTATGGCTTGGTGAAGTCTTCCTCAGCATCGCTGTGATACTCGGTATGACGGACGACATCACGCGGACGACTGCTTCTTGCTCGTGAACTCATCCTACTGTTACCCGTATTGAA
Organism: Bidens hawaiensis; assembly: GCF_021521415.1. Classification (NCBI taxonomy): domain Eukaryota; kingdom Viridiplantae; phylum Streptophyta; class Magnoliopsida; order Asterales; family Asteraceae; genus Bidens; species Bidens hawaiensis. The sequence goes on from NW_027495635.1 coordinate 54,883, forward strand.
ACTATCTTCCGGGCGATAGGTTGAATCATAACTGTCGTATTCTTCCAAGTAAGAAGGCATCCGCATGTCTATGCGAGGACGAGGGCTTAATCTTCGTGGTTCGATGAAATCTTGGTCAGTTTATTGGCTGTAACGAATTTGACTTTCTCTCACCGTTGGAGGAGGAGAGAGAGATCTCTGAGGAGACTCTTCGTAAGTCAAAGCACGGGCATGATAACGTTCATTACGTACCCTGCGTTCGTATTCAACCACCAAACTTTCTTACTGCACGCGGAGCCATTTGTCCGAAGACAACAGTCCTCTAGATCTGGACTCATGACGATGAGATCTCGCTAGTTCAGAATTTTCGGAATCATCTTCTAGATCCAAAACTGATCTAGTACGGTGAGTCTCTTTCGTAATTCGTCCCTGACCTGCCAAATTGGAACCCTCCGAAGCCGTAACACGTCCCAAATCGGTGGGAGTTGGTCCGGCCGGTGCAACAACACGCTCAAGGGTTCGACCTTCCGGCGTTGCACCGGTGGCACGTGAACCCGAAGCTAGGGCACATGCAAAAATACTAGAAGCAAAACCTTCAGGTACTTCAGTATTATCGACACGTGGTGTTTGCACAGGAGTTCCCGTCGGCCCCTCAGGAAGTTTACTCATACTTTATACGAACCGAAAAACCAACGAAGAAAAAATTGTGCAGTTCTAACACCAACACGGATGGCGCCAATGAAGAAACACGGATCCGATCCCCTGGTATGGGTCCTGGATCCAATGAGTCCATAGTGGTAAAATACGATAACTACTAATACAGTATGAGCACAACTTCCCAAAGTCCAATGACTGGAACTTGCAAAACAGACACCGTGAGTCTCGTTACAGGAAGGAAAAGAGGGGGGGTCTTCCTGTAACCACCCTCCGGCGTGAGAATCAGTAACGTTCGTAAAGAGAGAAGTACTGAAGTAAACAGACTAAGAGTAGTCAGAGTGTATTTGAGTTAGAATACAAGTGAGTGAATGAATACCTCATGCAGGTTGACAATGTATTTATAGCCGATGGATGTAGGAAGGTGATTGGGCCAGCTGTCATCTTCTAGAAGATCTCGATAACCGCCTGGACGTGTGTCTCCTTGTGATAGGTTGAGCTATACGTCCCATGTGCATGGATATAACAACCTGGACACGCGTCACCTAATGATAGGACGGATTGCATCCTGGCCATGTGCACGGTTATAACAACCTGGCCAGGTGTCCCTCATTCATTGGTAGGCAAGTCACGTATTCTTCAAGTAACAATCGTGAGGGTTCTTCTAGAGGGTAGTTAGTTATTGACAGCTGTACAGTTGGCATTGCCTTCCGGTCATGTTGGCGGACCGATGTCTTGTCCTATGGATGACCTCTGAGGGTGCCAGGATGCTTTCGCGCGTGGTATGAGGACGTTCTTCCTCACCATGATATGCGGGAGATCCATATGTCCTGCGGGTGATATGTGAGAGGCTCCTCTATGACCCGCGGGTGGTACTTAAGGGTATTTGGGTCTTTTTGGTACCCTACCTCTATACCGACCTACGCTCCTGTCGGTTGGAAGGCTTGACAACTCACTCTGATTATTATCATGTTGTTTGGTCATCTGTTAGCAAATAAGCTCTCGTTTGCGCTACTGTTTAAATTAACATTCGTTAAAAGGCACCTTATAATTACAATCGTGTATTAATGATATCCATTTTAAAACCTTTTGTAAACTAATCACAACCACTACAAAATCTTAAAACAAAAATGTTTTCCACTAACCACAACCAGACCCAAACCTTCTCATTTTCAATGTTTATAACTATAAAAGAACACGATACATCGACTAATCACTCACATGTTTATTATTCTTCGCATATAATTCCTCATCCCTTTATTATATGTAATTTTATACTAAGAAATTTCATGTATTACGCGGGTCTCAATAAGATCTAATACAGTAATATCTTATCATGCATTACGTACGTGGCTTCCTACACCATCGATTTCAAAAAACACTCGGTGACAATATTGTAAATTCTTTCAATTCGTTTCCATCCAATTAACCGTTATGACCTTCACCCATCGTCACTGACTCCATTGCAGACACTCCAATTGAATTGAAAAACTGAAAAATTGATTTCAACTGATAAAAGTCTAAATGCGTTCAAGATTTTTTCATATGATGAAAACGATGATCAAATCGACGGTCTATTGATGATTATTTGATGATTACGAGATTATATGAATTGATGTCCAATGTCATGTTATAGAAAGCTTACGATCTTGTGAATGTTTAAATGTTGGTGCTGAGTGTTTAAAGTTTTTATTCTGAACTTCTTAGATTTTTGTTCTAAATTTCTTATAGGTTTGTTTATCACTTCTTAGGATTTTGTTCAGAATTTCTTAGAATTTTTTTTGAACATTCTAAGTTTTGATATGTACGTTTTAGTTTTTTTTTTTCTAAATTTCTTTGATTTTTCTTATAAATTTCTTATAAATGTTTTTAAGTTTTGTTTTAAACTTCTTAGTTTTTTAAATTTTGTTATGAACTTATTAATTTTTTTTTCTGAAATTCTTATACTTTTGTTTTGAACTTCTTTAATTTTTGTACTTAATTTATTATCTTTTTGTTCTGAACTTTTTATATTTTGTTACGAAATTCTTAGTTTTGTTATGAAATTCTTACACTTTTGTTATGAATTTCTTAGATTTTTGTACTAAACTTCTTAGCTTTTTGTTCTGAATGTTTTAAGTTTTGAACTGAAGTTCTTAGATTATTGTTCTGAAATTCATAGACTTTTGTTATGAACTTTTTAGATTTTTGTACTGAATTTCTTAACTTTTTGTTCTGAACTTTTTATGTTTTGTTATGAACTTCTTAGATTTCGTTCTGAAATTCTTAGACGTTTGTACTTAATTTCTTAGCTTTTTGTTATGAACGTTTTAAGTTTTGAACTTGTAACACTCGTCAATTTCCGGAGCTGAAAACCCGACCTGTTTAAATTTTTTTATGTTAATTTATTTTATTCGGTCTATTGTTGTTAAATCAAATTATTAAATTTATTATTTTTATGTCCTTGATCATTTATTTTATTTCACGACGTACGGATTAGTTTTCTTTATTTTATATAATATCATAACTATCGCGAATGTGTAAGATCCACCCTTAAATTTAATTTTACTCTCTTTTGTTTCCACCCTCAAACACAAGGGACCAAACAACAAATGTTATTCAAACATTTCCCTTCCCTCCTTTCTTTCCCGTCACCATCACCATACCCCCTTCTTTCTTGTTCCTTAATTCACGCCGTAATTGTTACACCCCAACCTACAGCGGAATGCCGGGGTACGACCCGTTGATTCACAGCTCAAAAAGTACTACTATGCAATTTTAATATGACAATATCTAATTAGTTATTTTAAATAACCAAATATCATCCAAGTATATCAAACTCAGAAAAGAAATTACAAATAAATCCCAAAAATCAAAACACAAATAGCCTTGACATAAATTTTAATCTTAAAAGCATCTTTTTCATCTTAGCTTCAAACCATTTGATAACCTGCGAATACGTGCAAAATAACATAATTTGTCAACACGGGGTTGAGTGATAAAGTCACCAGTTTTAAAACAATAAATATATATAAAAGAGGAAAACTAATATTGTGAGTATAAACAATCAAACCATGAGATAATAAAGGGTGTCGGTTAACCATTTCCTAGCGAATCAAGCTTTGGCTACTAAGACAGTCGTATGATCATACTATAATGTGATTATGATGGACCTCTACGAATGCGGTATAAACAAACAAATAAACAAGTAGCAATTAGTCATTTAATTGATACATACACAATGTTCACAATTTGCTAATGAGTATGCGATATAATATGTGAATTGTTTGTAGGTACGCATAAGTCCCCAAAACATTAAAAAACAGTACAATATGGGGAATGACATCTCACCTTATTACATAGGTGAGATTAGATAATAAGAATAAAAATAAACAAGAAACCAAACTTTCAACGAGCTGACAAAGATAATCTGAACGAACCTGAAAATTAGATATAATAAACTAGAATTAAAACCAAGAACAAAGCAACTGGATTCAGGTTAATTAGATATGTAGAACTAATGTTATGAGGTTTTTAGTAAATAAGCGAGTTGGTACTGTTCAGAATCTGAACTCCTAGTCGGAAGTCGGGATCTGACCAGTACACTCAAAATTTAAAGATGAGTTAAAAGTCTTCTGGACCAAAAGCTAGTTCCGACCAAAAGTGGTAAAAATTGATCAATCAAAGTTGTTGACCAAATTGCCCTTAAACGGGTCAGGGTCAAATTTATATGCTTAATCCCCTCAATCACATATATTGATTGAGGGTTATTATTTAGTGAATAAATACGAACGTATTTACAGAAGACAACTTACTTGGTAACAGTTTAGAATGATGAGAACTCTTGAGTCAAAGCTCGGGAAACACCAAAGTCATCTGCCAGCTTGCTTTTGGAGAGAAAACACTAGAACCGGAGGGGGCGGCTAAGGTAAAATGGTGAAAAGTATGATTTCAGTAACGCTCTAGGGTTTGGAGGTGTGGTTTGTTTAAATAGCCATAGGTTTAACTTGTTGGACAAGAAAACGACTCGTTAAGGTAAACAATTATTGCATTGATGACAAAATCGGGTCTTTTGATCAATAATATCAATGAAAACTGTGGAAATGAGCCTAGAAATTATTCAATATCAAATTACTTTTCTTGGAGCTCAAGTTTATTGATTTAGGATTGATTAGGGAAAGATTTATCATTAAACGATGACCTTAAACCAATTTCGCTAATTTGGCAGGCGTTCGCGCCACGCAAAGGCTAAGGGGATGCCCCTTCGCGCTACAAGAAGGGCGCATGCTGACCAGGATTTGGTTTTTGGCAGAATTAGCCTGTGAAGCTCCAAGAATGCATATTTTAGCCATTATAAGCGATTTCAAGAGTTCCTAAGGGCCAACTGATCAATTGAATACGTTCCTTTAATTGGTATGAAATGAGCAGATTTAGTCAAACGATCGATGATCCCCCAAATAATATCATGTTTCTTATGAGTCAATGGAAGCTTAGTAATGAAGTTCGTAGAAATATCTTCCCATTTCAACTCGGGAACGGGAGGTTGCTCGAGTAAATCAAAGGGCTGATGATTCTCATCTTTTACTTTAGAACATGTGAGACATAAAGAGCAATGTATTTATTCATTCTGGGCCACCATAGATCGAACGAAGATCAACATATAGAATACCGTGAGTTATGAGTTTTTCTTCCATAATGAATGTGCGAATATTGCCACGATCGGGAATCCAAAAGCAGTTAAGGAAATAGAGCAGACCGTTGGGCTTAGATTCCAATGCAGTTTCCGCACCACATGACATCTCAACATACATATTGCCTTCGGTGACGGATTTGTATTGTGAGTCAAGAATACGCTTTTCGAGATCACTTTGAACAAGGACGCAGGTAAGAAGAACATATTTGACTTGTTTTTTACGATTGAGAGCGTCGTCCATGACATTCGCTTTATCTGGGTGGTAGCGAATTTCGCAATCATAGTCACTAATGTAACATTTCGGTTTTTTCTTTTTGTATTCTTGTAATCGTTACCTGACCCGCTTAAGGGTTCGAGTCACTCGTTTAATGAAAACGTCGCATTTATTGAGTATTTAGTTTGTTATAGCTTTATTATTTATTAAATTTAATAAATATTTTATCAAAAACCAAATCCTAACCCACCCCCTGGTCCGACCAGACGGCCCATGGGTCCAACCCGCCCAACGCACCCCAAACCCCTTCAATTTCTTCAATTCCCGCTCGTTTATGATCAATTAAGTTAGGTATTTGGCATATTCTACCGAATAAAAGCTTAACAAACATCCAATTTTAGTAAATACGCGTTAATTCGTCCGTAATTTGATCAATTAACTATATTACGCCCAAACGAACCCTAACTCGTGATCTTATAAAAAGCCTTCGTTATGTATCAATTAAACTTGCAAGAACCTTCCTCTCCCCATCGCCAACCTTAGCCCTATATTCAATTTCGTTTTTGTAAGCATCCCGATATCGAATTTAATCCTAGTTGGTACAAAAACCTTAAGATCTTGTTTCATATCGATTTAGCCGAAGTAAGATGTGTGAAATATATGGTTTGAATCGCGATATCCAGGGGATTAAAAGCCCCATATTGAATTGAACAAACATGGATCCAAAATCGCGATTGAATTATAGGGTTTATGGTTGAAATTGGGTTATGTGGGTAATTGGTCTTATTTAATCAAACTGATAAAGATAACAGATTAACACACCAGCCTGGTGTCTGGTGCGTGTATGGATAAAACTCTGGAACCGATCAAGGCGCGGGTTCGAGCCCCCTGGACCCGGTTTTTGTATTTATATTTTCAAACACTTTTTGAACAATTTTCTTTTATATTAATATATGTTTATAACATTTAATAAACGTAAATTGGATAAACCGAACCTCTAATCTTGTTGTTTTCTCGTCATTGAACTTTAATTTTTCTCCATAAAATCTTTATATATATATATGTATGAATATATATGTGATACCAACTCGCTTAATAACCCAAGTTTTTGTTCATTATAAAGACTCATTTTCTTCTAGCTTTTACTACTTTATGTATATATTACTTTATTAAATATCTATTTTATTAATGTAAAGAAAGCAAACATAAATAATAATAATAATAATAATAATAATAATAATAATAATAATAATAATAATAATAATAATAATAATAAATATAATAATAACCCTTATAATTAACGAAAATGTAACTATCGATATTTTAATGTTACACACAACCACACCGATAGAGGTGCACAATATCGGGTTTTTTTAAAACCCGGAACCGGTTTTTTTCACACCGGTTCCAGTCAGGAACCGGGTTGGTTCCGAACCCAACCTGATGGACTAAAATGGGAACTTAGTGGAACCGGTTAGGGTAGGATCCGGGACCGGGTATTACGAAAAAACCGGGTACACCGGGTTTTTTTGAAATTTAAACAATATAGCTGTTTTGAACCGGTTCCAGCGGCTATATAGCCGTTTTTGACCGTTGGAACCTGTTTTTTTTAACTATAAACAACTTACCCACATACTATAAATAGCAAGGTGTTATGTATAATGTGTTAAACCACTTTCAAAACTCTAAATCACAATTAAGCTTAAACCGACAAACGATGGCAAGCAATAACGGCGTTGTTATGTTGATCGAAACAACACGATGCCCCGATGTTTGGGTTCATTACGATTTGTGTGTCATGACCGGCTCAAAGCGAGGTCAAATTCCACCTTACGCAAACATACCAATAAATATTGTCATGAGAAAAAAAGTTTGGATGCGAAGAAACCGAAAGCGGGGGAGTCGTCCGGCTCTACAACTCAAGCACCTACCGCGGGTAACAACGCTTAATCGTTGTAGAACGCCATATTAAAACGACGGATGTTGTTTTTTTAGTTTAAGTTGTTATGTTTAGTATCATCATGTTTTAATAACGTTTGTAATATGTGTTGTTTATATAATAAAATGTTCGTCGTCGTTATTGTAATCAATTGAAAACGTAACAAAAAATAAAACATTACTAGTAAAAAACAAAGCAAAGCTAGTTAATAAACAACGCAATAATTAAATATTACTTGAAATTTGATCGTGTTACAAATTATTTTACTAAAACAAATAAAATATTACAAGTCTTCTTAGTCTTCACTCTTCACCCTCGTCTTCTTCACCACCCGAATTCTCGGAAGAAAGCCCGTCCTTCACCTCCTCATCATGAATAGGATGCTCTATTGTTATTTCGTCTTCAAAGTTTGCCTTGTGTTGTACACGATCCACCGCATCCAAATGATCCTTTAGGCAAATGCAAACCTCTAAAGACTTGGGAGTTAATTTTGTTCTTCGCATTGATAATACCCTCCACTAAGATAAAAAACCGATTCGAAAGCAACCGTTGAGGCTTGTACGAAAAGCAAATCATGAGCCATGGCGGATAGACAGGAAATTCGTTTTGTTTTCCTTTCCACAAGCTAACAAATCAATATTGCGAATTTCGTCGACCGTTGCTCCCTCAACATAGTTTGCTCCACTATATCGACCAAGTTCGCTAGTTGGTGTGTTTCCTCTTTGCCTCTTAGATGCCGATTCACGAACCGCATTCATCAAGTTTATAAGTTTGTCTTTGCACGGCTTACTAGTCGTTTTTTGCTTAACAAAAGATGACCTCGCGCTTGGACCATAAATTTGAAAATAATGGTCATAAAGGTCTTGAAGATGTTTGTTAAACTTTTCCTTCGCTTCCGTCGACAACTTCGGGTCGATCTCGTGCACACCCATGTTTTCGAATATTTCCTCGATCAATGTCTCAACCCCATTAACATTCTAATAGGGGTTTAAAGCGGCGGCACAAGTAAAGACCGGCGGCATGTTCTTCTCCTCAAACTCTTTAAAGAACTTTTCCTTCATCACCGCAACAATATCCTTGAATAGTTTGTTCTTCTCCTCAAACTCTCTAAAAGTAGAAGACATGTTGTACAATTTTTGCAAAACCCAACAACTAGTAGGATAATAAACTCCCGATAACTTAGTTGTTGCGGTTTTGAACACATCAAGATACTCCAACAAATAACCGACATGGACCCAAACACTTTCGGGAACCATATCGGCCTCGCGTACATCAACAAGATTGTCATGAAAACATTGTAGAGTTTGGCGTTAGACAAAAGCACACTTGAGCGTATGACAAGTTGAGTTCCAACGGGTTGGAACGTCCCAATTCGGCCCCAAATACTTTCTTTCAACCGATTTGCAATAATTCTTATATTCAAGATGTCTTCGTTTACCACTTTTGAAAACATCTTGTAACATAAGTCTAAAGAAAGTTAAATCTTGACAAATGTTTTCATTGCCGACTCCTTATTGAACAACCAAGTTGATGATATGTGCAACACATTGAACATGAAAAAAAATCTCGTAACTAGGTGGTGAATATTTAATGATAAATTTTTCGGCCGCCTTTGTATTGTTTGATGTGTTGTCTAACGAAATCGAAAATATTTTATTTTTCAAGTTGTAAGTCGTTATAACTTCATCAACCAATTCAAACAAATTTTCGGCAGTATGTGGGAACGGGAAGTTTTCAAAAGCGATGGTGCGTTTCATCAATTTCCATGTCACCGGATCAACCCAATGAGCGGTGACACATATATATGATTCGGGTAATCCGTGTGGCGCCGAACAAACATCGGTAGTTAAACTCACCATCGATTGTAAAGTATGAAAAAACTCGATTAACTCTTTTTTTGCACACTCCTACAACTTGATACAATGACTTCTTAGGGTAGTACGACTTACATGTGTGTATCGCGGTTGTAGAGTTTCTCAAACCAACGACGCCAAATCTGGGTCGTCAAAGTGGTTAAACGAAAAACCTTGTTGAATAACGAACTTTTCCATTCTATCTTGAACTTGGTTCGTGTTGTAATGAAATAGTGTACCATCTTTACCCAAGTCCACTTGGTCGGTTGCGCAAATGCCTTTCAAGGCCTTGCAAAATGGCTTCTCGATATGCTTTCTCAAAGTCGAGTTTGAATCGTGCTCTAAGAAAGTTCCACAAAGTTTGCATCGAGCCTTCTTATCACCATCGGCAATGAGAACCAAATCTCAATTCTTCCATATTTCTTTGTTGCGGTTATGTTAGAGGACCCCAAGAACTTGTGGGTCGTCAATAGCACGAACCGGGTCAATAAAAACGTTCTTGTTAGCCTTGTTATTAGTATTTTTTGTGGGTGCCATAATATTTTTGAGTCGGATGGTCGGGTTTCTAAAATGAGAAGTATTTTAAATTGTTTTTGAGTTTGGTGGTGAAACAAGGGGTGAAAAACAGTTTATATAAAGGTTTTGGACAAGAAAAACCGGTGCCAACGGCTATATAACAATTGGAACCGCTTACAACGGCTATAATACTCTCAAAAACCGGTTCCAACGGTTATATTACCATTGGAACCGGTTCCAATAGCTAGTTTCTTACATGTTGCTAAATAACTGGTAGAACCGGTTATTCCGGGTAGGAACCGGAACCGGTTCCAAAATGGAACTGGGTATGAACAAGGTACGAACCGATTGAAGATATAATATGTGGAACCTGGTACGGATTTCGGGTATATAAATACCCAAACCGGGTATTAGGTCCACCGGGTACGAATTGGAACCAGTTTTTTTGTGCACGTCTACACACCGACTCTCAAAACCCGTAATAGATCTTAATATTTCGTTATGACTATATTTAATTCACGTTGTCATTAACAACTAGGAATATTTTTCAGTGAACCTCGAGGAACTTGACCGTTTTCATCCTAGTTCTTTTTATTATCTCGTCCTCACTTAATCCACTTGTTAAGGTAAGTAAATTCACATCCCCCCTTTTACCGCTTTACAATTTTGAGGGCATTACGCGTTCAAAATCAACTTATTGTTTTCACTACAATTCCGTTATATGCATAATTAAAATTGCTCGATTCGTTGTTACGTGCGAATATGACTATGTTTATAATTTATGTTGGTTGGTACATCATCCTCATCCTCATTAGTATGCATACGCCGTCGGAGTAAACCGTTATCAATGCGATTCGGTTGAAAATACAACTTTTATTTATTGATTACTAGTTGTAGTAATTTACGATTATTGAATTGAATTGTCATTTTAGTATTATATGTATTTCGAAAACTGTGGTATACTTGCTCAACGTTATGTTGACAAAAATATATATTTTCACCCATGACGCAGGTTGCTTTATTGGATGAATCAAGTATGGAAGTTAGATGATACCTTAGGTTGCTAGGATGAACGAAGAACACATTTATTGTGATTTATTTATGTTTTGAGTATTTAATTGTAACGGTATTTCTTTTGAGACAATGTTTGTGCTTTTGAATTTGATATATGAATGAATAATTTAGATATTGACACGTGTATTTCACTTAGTGTCTTCTGAGCTATGCTACAATATTGCCGCGCCCCGACATATTCTGCCGTAGGTTGGGGTGTGACAGCTAAGTAACTCGGCCAATCGATGTTGTCTCATATTGAGTTTTTTTTTTTATAAAAAATGTGTTGCAGACTCTTATGGTCGGTAAACACTACGCATTTTTTACTATAGAGATAGTGCCTCCAAATCATCAAAGAAAATATGACGGTACCAAGTTCGAGAATGTGCATGGTGTAATTCCTTTCATGTACATTGAGTTGTCTTGAAGTGTATGCCATAACTTTGCCTCGTTGCATGAGGACACAACCGAGACCTTGGTTAGAAGCATCATAGAAAACGATTAACTCTTCATCACCTTCGGGACGGGAAAGAATTAGATCATTTCAAATCATGTCCTTTAGGGTTTGGAAAGCATTATCTTGCTTTGATCCCCACACATAAGGTTTACCGTTGTGTGGTAAAGCGGTGAGGGGCGACGCAGAAGTTCCGAATGAAACGACGGTATCCCACTAAACCAAGAAAAGATCGGACTTCTATGGGAGAAGTTGGTGTTTTCCAATTTTTGACGGCTTCAATTTTCTCAGGATCGACATGGATACCATTGTCATTGACAATATGACCCAAGAACTGAACTTCTTTAAGCCAAAATTCGCACATAGATAACTTGGCATGCAATTGTTCGTTCCGAAGCAGGTCAAGAATAGCATGAAAATGATCTTTGTGATCGTTTTCGGATTTTGAGTATATCAAAATATCATTGATGAAAACAATTACGAACTTTTCCAAGTATAGAGCCATGAAAACCGCGGGTGCATTGGTTAGACCAAAAGGCATAACACAAAATTCATAATGGCCATATCTAGTACGAAATACGATCTTGGGGATGTCATCTATATTAATGCAAAGTTGATGATACCTGAACGGAGATCGAACTTCGAGAAGCATGCGGCTCCTTGAAGTCGATCGAAGAGATCATCGATGCGAGGAAACGGACAACGGTTCTTGATGGTAAGTTTATTGAGTTCGTGATAGTTGATGCACATGCAGAATTAACCATCTTTCTTTTTTCACAAACCGTACTGGTGCAACCCAAGAGGAAGAACTTGCCTGAATAAAACCCCTGTCCGAGAGTTCTTGTAATAGATTCGAAAGTTCTTGCATTTCGGAAGGTGCAAGACGATATGGATCATTAGCAACAGGGTTTGCCTCGGGTACAAGGTCAATACGAAATTCGACTTAGCGAATATGAGGAAGTCTAGAAACTTCGTCAGGAAAGACGTCGGGAAAATCACGTAAAGCCGGAATATCTTGGATCTTCTTTTCTTTATGTTCTTTTTCCAACACTTTTTAGGAAAATAACGTTGAGCCTGAAATAATGACATTAGAATAAGCTTAGAAGTAGGAGCATTACCAAAAATATTAAGAGTACGACCATATTTGAGAGGTATACGAAGAAAGTTTTCCAAAACACAAATTCGGCATTATTTAGAGTGAGCCAATCCATTCCAACAATGATGTCGAAACTACCCATTTGCATAGGAATAAGATCGATACAGAACTTGACTTTATTAAGGGTTATGACGCAATCTCGAATTACTGAATCAATAATAATAGAGTTCTATTTGGCTATTTCTACAGAAAGAGGCTTGGATAACTTATCGTGAGGTTTATCAATAATATACCCAAAATCCAAGGAAATAAAACTCTTATCGGCATCAATAACAAATAACACCGAAGCAAAATGATCATTAATTAGGAACGTACCATTCACCACATCATTGGAGCTTTGGGCTTTCTTAATAGTCATCATAAGAGCACGACCATTAGAACTTTGAGGTTCTTGAGCAAATTTATTTAATAGAGGGGCTTGGATAGCCGGAACTTGGACTGTTGGAGCTGGAGGAGCCATGAGCTTAGGAACTTGAGGAACATAGGCTTGAGGTGCAAAACCCTGAGGAACTTGATAGGATTAGGTAGTGTAGTAAGGTGCGGGTATAACTTGGGCTTGGTGAGCATGAGTGTCTTAGTAGGGTGTAGGCATTACTTAAGCTTGAGGAGCACGATTGAGTTATGGGCATAATTTGCGAAGGTGTTTAGGGTCCCTACAATTGTAGAAAGCAACGGTGTTACGTGCACCAGGTTGAGCGTATTGAGTAGTTGCGGGTCTAGGGCAGGTGGCGTAAACCCTTGTGGTATGGCTTGTGCATTTGGCGGCACACAAGTGTTAGCAAAGTGACCGTAACGATTTTATTGGGTGTAAAGATGGCACTGATATTGAGCACAATGATGGTAGTTACACTTGGAGAATAATTATTGAGGTCCGCTGTAGGGTTTCTTGTTCTAAGGATTTTTGTTTTGTTAAGATTGATGATTAGGTAGGTTAACGACATAGTTTTGATGGCAGGCTTTACATTTGTTGTTGTTTTTGTTGTAGCGGGAAGAGGTATTGTTGTTTTAAGCGGGTTTGGGTTCGGCTTTGGCATCCGTTGAGGATTTGGTTTTGTTCTTGTAAAGGGTAGGTTTGGACTCCTTTAGGGACAATGTTCCATCCCTAACATGCTCACCGGTGATGGAAGCAGCTAGGTCCATAGCCTCACTGAGGGAGAGAAGGTCACGACTAACCACCGCATCACGGAAGATCGTTGGCAAACCGAGAATATATTCCTGGATGCCACGACACACGAATGTTATGAGGTGGGGTACTATCCGGCTGAACTCCCATAAACGGTTGGAGTAGGTAGAGTTATCACCATCAATTTGTTTGAGTTCCCAAAAATCGGCCTAGAGCCTTTTCAACTCATGTTCAGGGCAGAATTCTCTCTTCTTACCTCTTTGAGTTCATCCCAAGGCATGGTCAAAGCCAACTCAGTTCCTTGGTTGAACTTGAAAGTGTTCCACCATGTGAGAGTTAGTTCTACAAAGACGCTTGAGGCGAAATTAGTCTGTTTGGCGTCCAGGCATTCGCAATAAAAGAATACGTTTTCCATTTTCTCGAACCATTTGATGTGTTTGGTGGCGTTCTCTTCACCAAGGTACGAAGGAGGTTTAGCACTAATGAAGTTCTTGAAGTGAATGCTATTTGGAGCAGCAGATGAAGCAGGACCATTGGAATAGAGACTTTGAATTTGAGTCACGATAGTTGGCATTGCAACAACAAACTCTCTAGTAATTCTAGAAGCTTGACTACGGTAATGGGAACTAGACAAAACGATGTCAGTTACAAAGGTAATTACTTAAGGAAGACATTTTCTGAGAACCAAAGTTAAATGTTCATAAGAAAGTGGGTAAGTTGTTGGAAAAAGTATTTCATGAGTTCACATAACATAATGTGATGTGAGACAATAAGAAGAGTGCATAAGGTTTGTTTAAGAGTTAAAATTATTTAAATGAGATAACTATACTAATAAATAAACTTCACAATTAAATAACAAAACATACTTTGTCAATTGGCCTTCCATGAGCGTTCTATGGTAGTTTTAATGACCCAACTAAATACCGCGACACAAAACTTGTGAATTTTCTCCCTTGTGCATTCCATGACATTTTAAATGAGCCAATTAAATTAAGTGAAAATATCATATAAAACCAGTGTACTTTCTCTTTTTGCTCACAAAAGTCCATCAACATTTTTTTGCATATTAAAATCCCTCTACATGTTATTTTTGAACAAAATTGTGATTTTTTAATAAGTAATTGCATTGATGGTTCTTGTGGTTTAATCATATGACAACTTTAGTCCATAAATTCAAAATATTACAAGTTTGGACCCGTTAAACATAACATCATTGATCCCTGAAATATGTTAATTATTCTAATTAATTCCTAACTATTCTAGTTAAATAAATATGCAGCAAAACACCCTTTATATTATTAATTAAAATAAAACAAAATAAGATATGGCCACTTCATTATATAAAATCTTATTGAAATACAAATAGACAACTACAATAATGGGTTAAACCCATCTTGTTCATCAATTGATTTCAAGCAAGACTGGAAGAAAATCACCACCAATAGGCGACTCGTCCCCACCCAGCAAACTGGTATTCAAGGCAAGATATGACCTGATCATGCCCAACGACTTGTTAAAGGGTTTAAGGTGCTCTCAGGTGGGTTTCGAACATTGTTAACGGTCGGGGTGGTCTCAATAATAACCAATCGATGAAGATCTGGCGATGGTGCTTTAAGTAACCACCGGCGATGTCATGGCGGGTTTGAGATAATGGTGTTCGTTTCGACCACGAATCCCATATCTGTGGCGTTAATATTTGGATGCGTTGGTGCGGTAAGAGGAATGGATGTCATATGCGGTAGTGTTGGGTTGCTAGGAACTTGTAGTCGCCGGAGGTGTTGCCGGATTTGCAGGGAGGCGGTATATTGAACAAGCTGGGGCCAGCGGTGGGTTTTCAATACGTTGTCCCAGTTTATATATACATATATATATATATATATATATATATTAGGTGGAGCTATAGATTAAATATAGTTAGTTTATACTCCATAATGTAGGTTCCCAGCAGGATCTACACAGGAGTATCTCGTAACACGAGGGTGCGGAATCCCCACGTATACGATACGAGTGTCGAGACGTTGAATATGAACAAACACACGATAACAAAAGATAATACTTGATATATTGCAAAGCGAAAACCAACACGTAAGACAAGTGTTACAAAACGGCCGTCCAAAGTTGTGTCTACATATGCCGAATTTACAGTTTATTTAATACGATAACTTCGCCCAACAGGCTAGGCGAAGTTATGATAACTTCGCTCACAAGTTCACTAAACATAAAGGCGAACATATAAGACCAAGTTCAACACAAAACGAACAATTTAAAATGATTACAGACACAAATAAACACGAGATACTGAACTACTGGCATCATGCACCAATAGACTCCCCCTTGGCAGTAGCTTCATATCTCTATCTTCTTTCTTGTGTCTCGTAATCCAAAAATCACGTACCCACCATCTTCAAGCATGAACACCCTATCTTACACAGACATAGACCACCTTCTGGTACTTCTTGGATTCATCCTTCCATGCAGGAGTGTAGAAAATCTTCTTATCATTTAGTACCTGCAAATCAGCTTGAGACAGATTAACCAAGTGCATGGGATCATACACTCTCAGGATCTCTTGTTCATCCTCATCTTCCATAACAGCTTCAGCTGTATTGCAATCAACGTACCACCACTTTAGATCCTTTAATACGTCCTTAGGCATCATCTTCATCGGAACCTCTTTCAAGCAACGAATCGGCTTATACTTCATCACCATCCAGGGCTTGCCATCAACCTGCATTCCCCGTTCCTTATCTTCAACCAATTTCCCTTTCTGTGGCTTCAACAACTCGAACTTTTTCTCTCTCACACTTTCTTTCCACACAATCCTTCCAACCCATCTTGCAAAATCGTCATCACTTCGATTAATCAACCTCAAATTTGCCAAATCTTTCACTTCACACTCAGGTAAGGTGTTAAATGATCTCAAGGCCTTCTTAAAATACTGAATCCCATCATAACGCTTAATCACAAACAACTTCAACTGTTCATCATATAACCAGCAAATGATACCTTTCTTTGACTCAGCGTAGCCCTTGATATTGTAACTCTTCTTAAACATTGTTGGAACCGCAGTCTTCTTTGTCTTGAAAAACCACTGAGCACAACCTTCTTTCCATCTCGGCTGTTCTTCCCACTCAGACTCATCTGACACATTTGCATCCTAACACAAGTTAACCTTATCAACATTCGGAATATCATGCTCTATACCATCATCAACAATCTCTCCTTCTTCTAACTCACTATCAATCTCTATCTGTTCCCTAATCTTTTCAATCATATCAATCGTTAACACATCATCGAATAGCTCATCATCATTTCCCAACACTTCCTCATCATCTACAACCACCACATCCTCACCACCTGTACTGCCTGACGGACCAGCAGACTCCTCCTGAGATGTGGAAGTCCCAAGAGTTTTTTCAGTTCTTGGCAACTCACCACCTGCACCTTTCGATGCATTGGGATCATCGTCTTTGTCTTGCCTCTTCTTTGTTCTCAGTTCATCACCCTTGCAACTATACTCCCCCTGAGATGCTAAGAATTCTTTAAGCCGATCAAACATCTTACCGTGCTCCATAATTAGTGCAGTTTGAACCTGATTTTGTGCCACCAGACGATTAATAGTCTCAGACTGAATAATATTTACCCGTGATAATTCAGTAACCACCCTCTCAAGAGCTGCAATCCTCTCTGAATCAGACAAATTTGAATCAAAAACAATATTCAAGGGAGAGGTAGCCTGAGAAAAGGTAGCTTGAGGAAACCGTAGTGGGATCTCCATGCTTGTGGGAATGACAAGAGGATGCTGAGTAGGAGTTGAGGATGGCATCGATACAGACAAACCAGCAGTCGCCACCAGTGTGGACTCAGAAAACATAGCCACCACTTCTGATGGAGTAATGGTAGGTGGAGGTAGAGAGACAATCTCTGGAGCGGTAAACTGAAACGAGGTTGGAGGTACACCAAAAGATGACGACGTGGTCAACAAAGGAACACTTGAGGATAACGGCAGTGTGACAGTTGAAGTAGCAGGTAACATAGTCATACCCGATAAAGATGATGGAGAAAATCGAACCACTCTCGAAGTTTCACCAACTCCTGAACCTTCACCAGCCCGTTGCTTCTTTGATCTACGTACCATACGATATAGATCCTCCTCATAGTCTGATTCACTATCATCCGAGTCTTTCTTTCTCTTGCCATGAATTCTTTCTTGTCGGGCAAGTATCTGCTGTGGTTCAACTAAATCGTCAGTGGAGGAATCAGAGTCAGTTTTCTCTGAGTCCGCGACAGATGTAGTGACCATGGAGAGATGAACACCAGATGCCTCTGCTATTAAGACATGAGCTTCAGCAGCTGGATCCATGTCAAAGAACCCTTGCCCTCCAAAGGTAACTTCAAGTTCAACCTGTTCTTCCGGAGCAGCAACAGGATCAGCAGGCGGTGCTTGTTGTACCACGGGTGGTGGTTGAACCACATGAGGTGGTTGAGGAACATTGGCCTGTTGCGGTGCCGGATCAAGAAATTCATCACCCGGAGGAGCAACATATGCCGGATTCACCATGTACCCAAATAAAGCTGTGTGCCTAGGGCGTAACTCCTCCTTACTACGTGCACTCTAAGACTTACATTGCGCAAAAATTCTCTTACTCACACTTTCAACATAATGGATAGGACGACGTTGTGGCAAATTGGGGACAACATGATTGAGGATCATCTGTAAGAATCTCGGGTACATCAGAAATCTTTCCCGAGCCACTGCATGTCTCTGTCGATCAATCTCGTAGAAAATCATCTGACTAAATCTGTAAGGCTTGTTGTAAGTCAACGTGGTCATCGCAGACTGCATAGTTGCACCCATACCATCTGTACCAGCTTTACGACCGGGCATACACACTATCATCACATGCATAAGGAACCGCCACTGATCATACAAAAATCCTTTTCTCCTCTGAGAGTCTCCCAACGGACCCGAATACCCCATACGCAGAAACGCACCATCTCTAAATGTAGCCGGAAAGTCTGTGGGATCATTTGTAGTTTCAACCCCGAACTGTAAAGCAACCCTTATTTGATCTGCCGAGAACTGTACCACTTGTTCATTTACAGTAGCTCGCATCACTGGAGGTTCAACCCTACAGTCATATTCAACGGTTCTCCAAAAATCTTCAATATTTGGTAGTGAAATGGGAAGAGTAGTCGTGATGGCGTGAAAAATACGGGAGCGAATGAGAAATGAAATGATCTCACGATAGTCGTTCATACCACGAGCATCCGGATCCAAAGTGATAACATGTTGTGACCCGGAAAGAACTGTCGGTTATTATCTCCACCTTCATCACCACCAGCCCCAGCAGCACCTGCCACAGCAGCCATATCTGCAAAACAACGAGCCAGATCAGTTCAGTATGATAGCAGGTTACAACTTCGCCCTGCATGGAACAGGCGAAGTTGTATCGTTAGCGAAGTTAAGGAAGTGCGAACTTAACTGTTAAGTTCGCCAAAACCCTAACTTCGCCATTTGAACGGCGCACACTACACACCCAGTTAGGGTTAGGAATGGCTGAACAAAAAGCAAAAACATGAATGAGAGAGTTCCGATTAAGATCCAGATACACCTATTTTCCCAAAACGGTTTCACAAACGGATTGATAAAAGTGGGCTAAGGGTATGTTGCGAAGTGATTACAAAACAGATAATAGAGAAACAGATTAGCAACACCTAAAACAAATTATGAGACACGAGGATATTACAAACCTTGAACACGGACGGAAAACAAATTATTATAAGGTTTGATTCGAGTGGATAAGTTCGCCGAGGGTTAGAGTGTTGAAAATAATGTGACCAATTGACCACCGCTTCACTTTATATAGATTATAGAAACCTCAGAGGCGAAGTTGGGTTTAACTTCGCCCATAATTAACTTCGCTCAGTCAACGCAAAGTCAACTTCGCCTACTTTGATAACTTCTCCACAGGCAACATCGCTTACTAATTAACTTCGCCGTTTAGTTAAGTTCGCCGTTATAACTTATAAACAGAAACAACTTCACCTTTAACTTCTCCAAAAAGGATTTAAAAAAAACGATCAAAGAACCAAGTAACCAAAAGTTTAAAAGTCTAAACATAATACCAAAAACATAATGAAAGTTTGAATAATAGAATAAACGGGATCAAATTTCAATCTTGACGAGAACCTGCATGTTTTAGAAAAGATCCGAACAGGAATCATACTGATTAAGTGGCTGTCACACAGATCCATGTTCAGCGGTATTATGACATAGAGAGACAGGTTGTAGGCAGGTATAAAACTTAGTATGGTTTTCATTGCTTCTGTATACGGATTAGGTTCAGTTAAGCTCAAAATTTAGATGGACATCACATGAGGGATTGTGATGCCTCCTATCTATACTCAAAGCTTATTTGGCTTTTCCCAAGTCACCCCGAGTTGACTTCGACCCGTAGTGTCTGATTAATCAATAAGGACATGTCGATCTTTGGAGTCTTCTTACCGTTCTTCATACTTGAAATATTCGTTCTTGCCTCTTTCTAGATATTTGTAATAAAAGAAGCTTCAGAAGGCTTTAACAACAATACCTTCTTTTTTTTTAATACAACTTCAACTTGAAGACAACTGCAAGTCCCGAATCTGGATCACTGCAGGTACTTAACACTATCTTTGCAGGAATCAGAACACTCACGGGCTCGTGTATGACTGGTTAATCACTTTTCTGCCTATCATTCGGAAAGATGTATGTGGAGACATGCACAACTCAGAATGATTCTCCACATTAAATCGAGAAGATTTAGTTTGTATCCCTTCTACTTTTACGCACCATAGAAAGCTACCATAACATACAATGACTGTTCTAGAGTCTTTTAGGCATAATAACTTCACCAGTTAAGCACACAAAATTAGTTTATCTATCACTTTCCAAGGTTGGATCAATTTTCTTTTAAACATCGTATTGAAACTTCTTACAAAGTTATAGACTTGAAAAATTATATCATCTCCCCAAAAAAAAAAATTTAAAATTCTAGCGCCCCGATCAAGTCAAAGTCTTTAGGTAAACAACTATCCTGAAGATCCCATGGATCAGCCGGACCGACCACATATGAGTATGTGTCCTTCTAACTAAGTATGAACGACTAATTTTAAGCGAAAGAATAAAAACCCATCATAAACCGCCCCGGTCACTTTTAGTCATCAGGTTAATGGCTATCCTTATAATCTACACGTAGAAGTATGGACCAAACATATCCTTGGATATGTCCTTAAAACTTGAGCAACCGACATAATTTTAAGCGATAGTGATGTTTTTTTTAAGATAAACTGAAAACAAGGTTACTCGGGATTGATCATCCCATTAAGCTCAACCAGATTTTGAAAACGGGATCGGTCAAATGCTTTAGTAAAAAGATCGGCAAAATTATCCAGTGAATCAACCTTTTCAAGCACAATTAATTTCTTCTCAGCACAATCCCGTATAAAATGATGACGAATGTCAATATGTTTAGTTTAACTGTTTTTAACGGGAATGTTAGTTACTGAGATAGCAGCAGTGTTATCAATGCAAATAGGAGTTTGAGTGAAATTCAGACCATAGTCGCGCATTTGTTGTTGTATCCATAAAACTCGGGAGCAGCAGTTTGATGCTGCCATGTACTCTGCTTCGCAGGTGGAAATGGCTACTGAGGTCTGCTTCTTGCATTGCCACGATACCAATCTTCCTCCGAGAAACTGACATCCACCGGTTGTTGACTTCCTGGTCTAATTGCAACCTCCATAGTCAGAATCGGTGTAAGCTACCAAATCCAGTTCTCTCCCTTTCGTGTACCATAGTCCCAACTTTGGCTTTCCTTTGAGATATCGCAAGATTCTCTTCATTCCCTTCATGTGTGATTCCTTCGAGTTTGCCTGAAAACGAGCACAAAGACAAAATGCAAACATAATGTCAGGTCGAGATGCAGTTAGATACATTAAAGAACCTATGATTGCACGATATTGAGTGGGATCCACATCTTCATCACTGTCGGAATCAGCACCCAGTTTGTGGTTGACGCAGATTGGAGTGTCAAATGGGGTACTATCATCCATCTTGAAGTGTTTGAGTACATCATGGATATATTTCGTTTGATGAATAAATATGCCATCTTTCTTCTGATCTACCTGCAATCCCAAAAAGAAAGTTAATTCGCCCATGGCGCTCATCTCAAACCTCTTCTTCATGACCGCTTCAAATTCCTGACACATAGTAACTTTTGAGGCAGCAAAAATGATGTCATCCACAAAAACCTGAACGAGTAGAAAATCTCCCTCTTTTCTCTTGAAAAACAATGTGCTATCAATCTTTCCTCTCTCGAACCCATTCTCTAGCAAGTAATCTGACAGTGTTGCATACCAGGCACGAGGTGCCTGATGTAACCCATATAGTGCTTTGCTCAGTTTGTACACATGATCAGGAAAATCTGGGTCAGGGAAACCCGGAGGTTGTTCAACATACACCACCTCATCGACTTTACCATTAAAAAAGGCACTTTTCACATCTAACTGGAACACTTTCATCTCTTTGTGTGCAGCAAATGCCAGAAACAGTCGAATTGCCTCCAATCTTGCCACAGGAGCAAACACTTCGTTGTAATCGATTCCTTCCTGCTGATTAAACCCTTTCACTACCAATCTTTCCTTGTTGCGTATGATTATCCCCTTCTCATCTCTCTTACACTTAGAAACCCACTTTGTACAGATAGCGTTCACTTCTTGCGGTTTTTCAACTAATTGCCATACTTCCATCTTCTCAAACTGTGCCAGTTCTTCCTGCATGGCTTCAACCCATGATCTATCCTTCAGTGTCATTTGGTAATTCTTTGGTTCAATTTGACTGATGAAGCAGGTGTACAAGCATTCATTTATAATACCCGTGTCTTTAATGCTTGCATAAACATACGTGTGTTCATCCAAACTTCTTCTAGTTCGTACACCATCGGAAGGATTACCGACCACATTCTCCAAAGGATGATTCTTGTGAATTTTGATGGACTGTACCGGACCGACTTCCAGATCATTCTCAAGATTTGGAGAGAGTTCATCAGGATGAGACTGAGTGTGAAATGGATTGTAGATTTCATTTTCATTCGAGACAGCTGGAGTTTCAACCGCACTAGACGATCTCGGTTGATTTTCACTGTATTGTGCCGTTGCACAATGTCCTCCTCTTCGTCATACAACATCTGTGAGGCCATTTTCTCATCAATGTCTGCAAAATCCAAGTAAGGCACATTAAAAGATTTGAATAACTTATCATAGTCGAAAGCCTCTACCGGTCCCATGCTAGGCCTTGGTGATTTGTAACTAGTAATGTCCGTGTTACAGACCACCTCAACCTTGTTGTTCGATAGATTAAAGACTCTTCTGTTGGGTGTCCCAACAACATAGCCAACAAAGATACCTTCGTCCGCTTTCTCATCAAATTTAGAGTTAGTCTTTAATATCGAACATAGGGACCCGAAGGGTTCAAGACCCTTCAAATTTGGCTTTCTACCATGTATAAGTTCATAACAGGTTTTATTTAATCTTTTAACAGTTAAAACAAGATTAAGGATATAATAGGCTGTAGCAACAGCTTCAGCCCAGAACACCACGGGAAGCTTAGCATCCGCCAACATGGTCCTGGCGCCTTCGATTAGAGTTCTATTCTTCCTCTCAGCTACTCCATTTTGTTGCGGAGTATATGGGGCGCTGTATTGATGTTCTATCCCTTTCTGCAAGCAAAACATCTCCATCTGATATTTCTTAAACTCTGTACCATTATCACTCCTGATGTACTTCACCTTCCTCCCAACAATATTTTCCACCTTGGTAATTAAGTTAATTACCAACTGAACTGTCTCATCTTTTGTCTTCAGAAAATATACCCAAGAGTATCGTGAGTAGTCATCGGTTATCACCAAACAGTATGAAGTTCCTCCTAGACTCTTTACATTCACAGGACTAAAAAGATCCATGTGAAGTAGGTCTAGGGTGCTGACAATTGAGTTAACCTTCTTGGAGTGATGAGGCTTTTTGTGTTGCTTTCCTTTTTTGCACGACATGCATTGATCTTCAAAGTTAAAATTCTTTAAGGGAACCCCAAGTACCAGCCCATTCTTGACAATGTAATTCATCTTACGAAGATGAATATGACCCATTCTTTGGTGCCACAGTTCTGACTCAGATTCTGTAGCTTTTGACAGGAGACATGATTCTTCTGTTGTTACCTCAGTTGATCTCATATCCATCACATACGTGTTCTTCTCTCTTGGAGCTCTCATTACAACCCAAGTCTCTGGTATCTTGAAACCAGGATAAAGTACGAGTGCTTTATCTTTAGTAAATTAACAGTGTATTCTTTGTCACAAATCTGGGATACACTCAACAAGTTATGCTTCAATTCTTCCATAAAATTCACCTTTTCCAACTTTATTCTTCCATTCGTCACAGTCCCAATACCACTAATTTTTCCCTCACTTTCTCCTGCGAAACTAACCCTTCCTCCTTGAACTGATTTCCAGTCACGTAAAAATTTCTTGTTACCCGTCATGTGCCGGGAACAGCCACTGTCAACAACCCACAGATTGTTTACAGCCCTGTTTGACTGTTCTCGCACAATTAAAAAGATAGATTAAAATCTGGGGACCCAAGACCCTCTGGTCTTGGGTTGAGTAAACTTGTTATCCGGCATCCAGTACCTTGGTTGCCCAATGTCAATTTGAGGATAGTTTCTATACGTTCTGAACGGAAAACTTCTAGAGGACTGGCTATAAGGCCATCCAAACCTTCGAGAATTAACTGAATTAAACTTGTTGGTTTGGTAGTTCACTGGGAAAAAACGAGACTGATTTCTTTGAAATCTTGGATTAGTCCAATGATTTAAATTTGGTGTGTTCACATTCTTACCAGCATCATAATTAGTATTCGTTTTATTCTCAGTTTTAGGAGGCCTCATATTTCTAGATTTTCTCTGTTTCAGAGGACAATCAGTGACAAAGTGTTCCACTCTGTTGCATCTGAAACAACTTCTGTTCGAACTATTTTGGTTGTTTTGAACTTTCGTCTCAAAAGTTGTTGCAGATGTCGAGGTTGCGTTACTACCCGTTTGTCTAACATATGGTGGGACGAACGAATTTAGGGAAGATTTCTTTTCATCAGGCTTATAGTCCTCCCCCCGTTTTAGTGACACAACCTTTTCTTCTATCTCATCCAATTCGTACGTTTTGTCCGAATCTGACGACACAGAACTAGAGATAGAACTTGTGATATTTGAACTTGTATTACTTGTTTCACTCTCATTAACTTCAGTTTCTTTAGCAGAAACTTTTATGGGAACTGTCTGACTAATTTCAACATTTGCAGATTGCTGATTACTCAGATCATAAGTATAATTATTGTTGTATGGTGGTGGAACTTCAGAGAATCCAATTCCCCCTTTGTTAACCAGAGAACGTTGAACACTTATGATGTGGTCTAACATTGCAGAAGAATTTCTATATTGTTCGATTTTTCTGTTTAGTTCCACCACTTTTACCTGGTAATCAGCTATCTGTTTAACTTTTTTAGCAATTAGTTTGGTCTTTTCTTCTAACACTTCGTAACTAAGATCAATTACTTGTATTTTTTCAGCTAGAGTGGCTTTAAGACTTCTGATATCCTTTTCACTGACTTTTATTTTTACCGAGTAACTATTTTCTTTAGTTTTAGAATAGTGATGTTCTTCTTTTAAGTTTTTAAATTGAGTGTCCAGACTAACAAACTGATCATTTAATGTTTTCAATTGATCAAACAGTTTTTCACATTGTTCACAATGAGAGTCAGAACTTACCTCTAAGAGTTGATCGTTCACTTCTGCCATGTATGCTTGATCTTCCCCCGTCTCTCTCTCACTTCCTCCAGTTTCAGTGCTTACCAGATTTGCTTGTTCGAACACCTCCTCAACTTGAATATTCCAGTTGTATCCACCATTATGTTGAGATACCATAGCCTTATTTTCATTACCACCCCCATTCTGTTGAGCAGGCCTGTTCTGGCTTCGTTCAACTCTCTCATTTGTACATTCTTTAGCAAAGTGACCATTTTGTTGACAATTGTAACAACGAACTTTTGACTTATCAAACCCCGGTCTTTCTCCAACAAACTTTCTACCAGTTTTCTTCATAAATCTCTTAACCCTTCCTACTATCATTGACATCCGCCAATGCAGATTCATTTCCTCCAGATCATCAGCGTCTATCTGATCATAGTCTTCATCTAACGTTGCAGGGTCAACTATTTTTCATTTGATGTAATTCTCATAAGATGCAATGAAAAAGGCATAGAGAGCGAACTGCTGTTCAGATGATTTCACACTCATAGGCATATGTGAGTAGTTCTTGCTTTTAGCACTGGATGAGAAGTTACCAGTTGTGGTTTGAGGTTTTGAGGAACTACTACCTCCTGCTACGAAACATACGTCACCATCCATATTGAGAATCACATGGCCATCTGGAGTGGAGTTTGATTCTCCCTTTGAGTAGTAGGCAGTGGATTCTGATTTTGAACTTGAGTTTGGAGTGACTTTCGCACCATACATTCCTGGATCCTGAACCTGATCAGTTGGTGTCTCCTTTCAAGCCATGTTAAGTTCAAAATTTCGCAACTTATTTACCACTGTTTCCAAATCAGTCTTCTCAAAGTCTTTATCTTCTCGCATCAGAACTGTGTACATTTCCCATTTTGGTGGGAGAGCATCAAGAAGTTTCTCTACTATCTCTTCTTCCTTGTAAGAAATTGAATAGTTATTTAGCTCGGTCATCAGATGATAATATCGTGTGATGATATCATCAAGTGATTCGTTTTTCATATACTTGAATACGGAGAATTGAGTTTTTAGCAGCTTTGTCTTGGAGGCACGAATCCCAACATTACCTTCATATCTATTTTCTAGTGCTTCCCATAGCTCTCTAGCAGTTTTGTATTTCTTGAAGGTATGAAGAATTTCTTGTGGAAGTGCCATTGTTATAGCTGCATGCGCTTTACTCTCTGCCTCATACATTTTCTTTTTATCATCCTCCATCTTACTGTACTTCTTAATCTGTTCACGACCTTCAAACATGGACGTTGGTGGAATGTACCCGTCTTGAATGCAAACCCACATCTTTGCGTCTTGATACTTCACATACTGTTCAAACCGATCTTTCCATGCAACGAAATCAGTACCTTTCAGTAGGTTTGGAGCTTTAGTTTCAGAACCAGCCTCAACCTCCATCTTTACCAATTCTGTGATGTTTATCGAAGTCATACTTGTACG
Source organism: Bidens hawaiensis (assembly GCF_021521415.1). Classification (NCBI taxonomy): domain Eukaryota; kingdom Viridiplantae; phylum Streptophyta; class Magnoliopsida; order Asterales; family Asteraceae; genus Bidens; species Bidens hawaiensis. The sequence goes on from NW_027495635.1 coordinate 81,814, forward strand.
AAACGATACTTAGAATTTAAAATTAGAATTCCAGGTGTAGTAGGCAGCAAAGTTACTACTGTAGAACTTCGCTTAAGGACAAATTTGCCTACCACACAAGTTCGCTAAGGATAACTTCACCTAAAACTTCACTGTTATGCAACTTCGCTGATCTATTAACTTCGCTGATCCCTTAACCTAGAAAACATCTATTAATTTTGACGAAAATCATTGCGCGAGCATCATATATACCTTAAGAATCGTAAACGATTAACAAAAACGTGTTTGGTTATGATCGAAATTTCTGGAAAATTTTGCAAGAGTTTCGCTTGTTTTTGTAATTAACGAGGTCAACGAATGAGTTGATTCGTTCACCCGCTGTTCATTCTAAAGGACAAGATTGCACACAAACCAAGACAAACGAATGAACCAATTCGTTAATTTAAACTTAACGAATGGTTCATAATCGTTGACTCATTAGTTAAAAAAGATAACAAATTAATCATAAGTTAAATTTCATAACGAATCAACCAAGATTCGTTCTTCATTCGTTATCATTATTAATGACGAATGAGGTCATATGTTATCAGTGTAGCGGAAGCGAATAAGCTTATTCGTTATACAATTAAAAGATAAATGACCTTCATTTGCTATCAATGCAGATAGCGAATGGACTATATTCATTATGATTACTCATAGCGAATAGGAATTATAAAAACAATTAAAATGAAAACTTTGTTTTTCAAATTTTATGAATTAAATAATGCATCGAAAACGCGTGTCCCAATGAGCTTAACCTTAAGATTCTTACCACTCGGAGTAATATGCAATACCTTAACGTGATTTGCATTCAAAACACATAATTTAAAAACAATTACTTTAAAGCCGATTAACTTAAAACAATTAAATAGAAGAATTAAATAAAAACGTGGGAAACTCTTTTTGGTATTTTTCTTTTTCAAATTTGTACCATGTAGCTTGAAAATCGAAAATAAAGCAGAAAATAAACTAAAAACACAATATTTTTGGATTTTTGAATATTTTTGAATATTTTTGAATTTAAAACAAATAATACAAGAAAAAAATATGAAAACTAGTCTAGGAAAGTAATACATGTTTTTGTGAGTTGATCAGAGAATCATATTAACCAAATCGCCATTCCATCTCAGTTTTATATTTTGGCATTATTATGACTAGCGTTAAGTCGGTCATTGATATTGTTGTCCACTTAAATCTTATAAAAAACCTTTGAGTATTTTTGTGATAAGATTTAATTTTCAATTAACACACAGAATATTAGAAACTATCAGCCCCTAATCTCGGTTCAGGCCTAGTTTTACTTTTACAATGTCACCCCAACTTGACTTAAGCCATCATGTTGCTGATCAAAATATAGATTTTATAGATTTATAAGCAATCTAAGCTCATAATCCCCACTACAAGGTATACCCCTGCTATCAAGCAATACACCAAGCATCCTTTATAGTGAGTGAGTATGCACAAGTTTATCTTTTGGCTTACAGACATTATATCCCCTGGGGTCCGTTTCTTACTAGTATTAAGACGAGCGTAAGGGAGGGACAGTGTATGGCTGGCAACGGATTTTGGTCAAGTCAGTATTTTACATACGTAAGGGAGGTCCCTTCTTTCCAAACAACTATACCTACGCTTCTTTATACGTACATTCTATTATACATTCATATCTATTCTTACCCATTCATATATCATTTATGCATCTTATGTAAGACACACCTTTCCTGGCGATACATGCAATATCCGAAGATTGTTCACGTACCGACAAGCATACATTCATAACATAAATATAACTAACACATCTATCATTAAGACATACACTTACCACTTAAGGTAAGTGTATTAACATTCACATTCAGTATGCACACAGCCCCGAAAACAGAACAAGGAAGTGGGGCTAGAAACTCACCTGCGTCCTGTTACGTTCACCGTTAATGGTTATTTCTTTCATTAGCTGTGCTCGACTAACTGTATAACAATTGCACGTATCAATTAACTATCACTACTCATATCGTGTTTCTATTTAATTATAACCCTCAACGAACGGGGGTCCGGGGGCAGGGCCCCTATAAGCGGGATTCTAGGGGGCGGCAACCCCTAGCAGGGTCCAAGGGGAAGAGCCCCTAACTGGGGTTAAGCTACCAGGTCAGCTTGGAAAAATTTTATTTTCATTAACTGCTTTTAACAAAATTTCCATTAGAATTCTTTAATAATATTTTATTGTTAACTCAATAACCCTTTAAGGTATCTTTCATCAATTAATAAAGTTCAAGGGCTTATATGTAATTAAACCATTTTATTCTAAGTCCAGGGACCTTTCTGTCATTCTTTCAAAGTCTAATTCGTTGCTTTTTAACGGGTGTGCTTCTTCATAACGAGTGGACTCATTCGTTACTTCATAACGAATGGCCACTCATGGACCTTCATAACGAATGGCCACTAATGGACCTTCAAAACGAATTGACCGAATGGACCTTTATAACAAATTGACCTTTATAACGAATGAACCTTTATAACGAATTGACCTTTATAACAAATGAACCTTTATAATGAATTGATATTTATAACAGATTAACCTTTATAACGAATTGACCTTTATAACGAATTGAGGGTTCATTCGTTAGTTCTCCGTTAACGAATGGCAGTTCGTTATTCTTCCTTAACGAATGGGCATAATGAATGAAAGTTCGTTATTCTTCCTTAATGAATGGGCAAAACGAATGGCAGTTAGTTATTTTTTCTTAACGAATGGGCATAACGAATGGCGGTTCTATTCATTTTACGCGCCTAGGGTTAGGTCAGAATGTCAGGGAACATTCTTTGACATTCCCTACTGTTCCTGCGCCGCCTTTCCGGCGCCGTCATCGCCGGAAAACCGAGATCTCGCCGGAAAAGCGCGATCCCACCCGTTTTCCATTGTTTTTTGTCCCGTTCGATCCGGATCCGGTCTAGAGTGACCCCTAAGCTCCTCTTTCGATCGGTTTATACACGATTCCATCCGAATCTCATGACTTTAACGGTTGAGGGTGCCAGTTCATCGTTTTCGTTACTAGATCTAGCGGGTTTGGATCCACATAAGATCACAACATCATCACCTCAGGTCAGGATCGGTTATTTTCTCCTTGGGTTCGGCTAAAGAAAAGAGAGAAGAGAGTGTGCTGAAGTGTGTGTTTTGGATGGTGTATGGAATGGGTGGAAAAGAAGGGATTAATGGGTAATTATGGTTAATATATTATGGGTCTTGGGCTTAAGCCCATGGTCTTTCTTCCTTCCTTATTAATCCAAGTCCATTAACCATATTTATTTAACCCAACACAAGCCCAACTCATAATACTAATATTATTATTTTATTAACCAAAACAGGAAAAGGGGTGTTACAGTATGTAAGCAAAATTTTTCGTTTGTCACACCATCCCCTTATTGAAAGAAATTTCGTAGTTGAAATATTTATTATGATATATGGAAACTATAAACATAGTTTATTGATAGTGAAAGCGTTTAAACGCTTGACAATACAAGTAAACTAAAAGTTCTCTACATTAACGATTTTAATGTTGTTGGAAACCATACGAAGTTCAAGTATTTACTTTAGTAGAGATATTAAACGAGAATAAGTAGAGAGGTTTGTCATAAGAATATTTGATCGATGTTTGTAAAAGTTGACGCATTCAACTACGACTTCTTAAGAATTTAGGGAAACCATTGTAATATAAAAATCCACTGATGTAAAGTAATGGCAGAATTTCATCAGTCGTAAAGGGGTTGAGTCTCGACAGTTTAATTTCTTTTCCATATAAGGTGTACATCGCAACAGCCTAGTTACATGTACAACCACCATTGCGGAAGTGATACAATTGTTAAGAATTTTGCGAAATAAAGCTTCGATAGCTCAAGAAGATAGCGTTTCATCAAGATGAGTATGTATACCAGAGTGTCAATTTCCGATCAAGTAAGGCTATCGAGCGAAGAACAGTAATACATGTTGTTTCATATATTGGTCCGTAGCGAATTTTTTGCAATCTCAGAAACTCTTAAATGTGAAATCGTTTAACATGTTACGGTAGTCATAAATGTTACTCACAAGAGTCAGCAGACCATCATCTCAATTAGTTGTGGTTGAGTTTACTCTATTCCACACGAGGAATCATTCGGAAATTATACTGCAGGTCTATTTGAACTATGAGTTAGGAGTCTTTTGACTTTAGTTCAGACCATGGGGCTAGCGATCCTATAGTCATGGAGGTGCAACTAATGTATATAACATGTCGAGAGGGTTGCTGCCCAACACAGTTAAGGTTGTAACACTTTGTGAAACAGTTGCATTCAACATGCATTTTGAGGTTGATGGCGCAAACACAAAGTACACGTGTCACGAAACAAAGTGTTAATGGCATATATCATACCAAAATTCCTATCAAGGAAATTTGGTTAAAGTCAAATTTTCTCAATTTCTGAGGTAACGTGATTTGGAGATACCAAAGGAGTTACTTTAAGTGGCCAAAGAGGAAAAAACCAAAGTGAGTGTTAAATAAATTCGTTGATAATCGATGCTTTATCAAGGATCCGAAATGGGATAGTCTCTACCACTCCTAAATAGTGGCGTTAACCTTGCGGAAAGGGTGAAATGTTATTTGGAACAAACAGGTTGAGTGTATAATCAGTTTAACTGAACGTAGTCCCGAATTAGGTATCGTGCTGAATATTCTGGAAATGTCAAAGACTTGCCATATTCGAAATTGAAGTGGATGGTCAAAGGTTTGTTTCTTTCCTCTTTCTTATTAAACCTCATTATAACAAATAAATGTGCGGGTCCGGTCAAACGAACAATGATTACCCTAAATGGTGTTGCATCCGACAGGATTTTGGGATAAAATAATAATGGAAATCCTGGAAGTTGGCCCCCATCTTCAATGGAGTTTCTGATTGCTGAAACAAGTCAAGCGACTTCAGATGTTTGTATTTGTCTTGCCTCGTGCAAAACGATATGGCTTTAGCCTAGGCGTTTGACACTATCACTTGCTCTAGAAGTGTAGTCATTAGGTCGGATATGCATCTTATGTAAGAAACTAATCACTAGTCATAATGAAACGATTTATCATGTCCTCCGCTATAGCGGGCATTGGGGTTCAAGTCCAACAACAAACAATGAAGATTTGGAAAATGTCTCGCCTAGCGCAATCAGATCGTAACTAGGTCGTAAGGTAGCTCTTGTCTCCACCTCTTTGGTGTGAATACCGATTTTGGTTAAAGCGAATATAACTATGCTCAAGGTAGGAAGTTCGGTTAGTGATATGGTCCCCAACATCAACATACCGTTAGCGTTTATATATACGGTATACCACAGCTAACCCACCAAACTAATAGCATATCTCTGGTGGTTCTCATTACCAAACCTGACCAATCCATATTTTGCCAATTTCAAATGTAACAGATAAATTCTTCTTCTCCACTTTAGGCCAAAAAGGTGAGTATAGGTCTTCAATCTAAGATAGACCAATATGAATCCATATGAATAATTGGATAGTTGGTTACTCGTCGTTCCTTGTGAGTTACAGATCTAACATTTTCGATTAATATGATAGAGGAGAGTTTTAATGATGAACGGTCTCTCACCAACTGACATGACTTTGTCACGTTAACTATTTTGTCCTCAGTCATGCGGTATAGGGTACCCTGGAAATAGAAATACGTTGTTGCTTAATCTTTGTTCCTAGGAGGAAATAGAACGCATAATGAGGACACAGTTGTTCGGGTTTCATTTAAATTAAGGCTTGTCATGGTCGAAGTTATTATCGGAGGTTGTTCGGGTATTGGATAGTATGTCCATCACCTTGCCCCTTGTGCACTAGAAGAAAAGATCATCCATATGTCTCTTTTGGGTCATACTCGATGATGTATTGAAGTTTAGGTTTGATATTTACCACTTCATTATTTGCGTGCAAGCTGTTTGCGATAGTGGGTTCAAGCGTGAACTAATGCAAATTGGAAAATTAAATTAGTTTCCTTCATGAGGGCATTCAATAATACTTAGGCTATTCGAGGTTTATCTCAAACTAGGGTGAGTTAGTGTTGGAAATTTTGTAAGGCAACTGAGCCGTTGTTACTATAGGCACATGAGATGACTTATACTATTAGCTTTCGCAATCGATCAAGGAGTTACTTCAGACAATTAATAATTGTTGCTCCGAGGCCAAAAATTTCTAGATAAGGGATCTTAGGGAATTAATCAATCACTAGGGAGATGCCATTAGAGATATGAGTTAAAAGAATTATTTAATTCTTTATGACATGTTCCATAACTAAATTATCGATTTCCATGAAGGTTGAGGTAGGACCATACTTGTAGCTAATTCACAGGCAAAGATGAGGCGGGTGATAAAATTTGACGTTTAAAAGTATTGTCCAATGAGGGGTCTTAGGGAAGATATTTATCAAAGAGTTTTGTTATGGGGGTTATGGTTCCATCCGTGCATAAGGTTTAATTCTTATTCAAATTCATTGCATTCTAGTGAAGGTTCGATGGTTTAATTTCCGTTTTCCAATGTCCACGAGAAAATGGAATTATCTTATCGAAAGGTCCTATTATAGAGTTTGTCATGGTCAGAAAAAAAATTCAAGCTAAAATGGGAGTTAATAATTGGTCAGGGTAAGTATATCAACAAGAACCTTTAGCTAGGGCGCACAAACTTTGCAAGGGGTTCATAAAAATTTGCATATACACTAAGGTTAGAGGTCTTGCCACGAAACACTAGAGCGTTTTCAATTCAGATGATTTTCCTAACAAGGTTTGGAAAGGATGTCTTAAGCTTGCCAAAATAACTTTCATATTAGTAACTAAAACATCAAATTTTATCAGAATCCATCTTCAACCGGCTAGTTTCTCCCCTCAGTTACATAACATGCTCAACGATGCCAACTAGTGTTGGACGAGATATGAGAGCTTCCATCAACGGTGGAAACTTAGGTTTGAGATTCACGGACTATAACCACACTATAAGATTGATCAGGATTCACATGCACCATAAATTGTTATTAAGTGTGCACCCAAAATAATAATTCGGTTTACATGATCAACCCAATTCATCCCACCATGCATCAAACGGTCCCTTAGTTTGGATTGCAGAGTACAGAGTGACACTAGTCATGAAAAGGTAAACAAAAAGACTTGTTATTGATCATACATAGATTAGTTCAGATTTTCACCCAAAACTTTGGTTCGAAATAGATGATCCGAGTATTCAATCGAGTCAAACACACTAAAAGAGTTTAGCTTTACAGGTTTCAGACGAATACATGATCGTGAATCAAACATGAAATTGAAGTATCACTTCTATATAAGTTTCCAAAAAAATGAAGTAAGCATTCTGCCCTCTAAGTCATAATAGAGCTCGAGTGTACAGTAAACAAGGTGCTTTAAGTTGCGTAGTCAATCTACTCTTCCAGCAGCGTCGACTAAACGTGTGAGCGTGCGGTTTAGGAAAGTGGAAAAAAATGATGACACCTCAATGTTAATAAATTTCTGTCAATTTTCCTTCAAGGGTCTGCCTCAACGCGGTGTTCCTCACCCGAGACTCAAGTTTCGAGTTTCATGTGGAGTATAGCTAGCAAGTTCAGAATACTCACGTTGGTAAATAGAAAAGGGAATCACTTCAGACAAGCCCAACTCTCGAAGAGGTTATACTCGTTTGGTGTTGCTTGAACAAGGTCCTGAGACGACTCATCATTCCCGATGATGTTGTTGCTACGATATTTCCTCGGCTCCAATGATGAGATAAGGGGTGAATGTTCTGATGTGACAACAAGAGTGGCGTGCTCCTCATCAGAGGATAATGTTGCGGATGATGTCGACGCACTCGTATGGCATCGTAGTGTTAAGTGGTTATGTACTAACATACCACGTACCCCAAGTATAAAATAAATGTATATGCAAATGCATGATTAATATGCTTGTCATGAATGAGTGTAGAAACTAAGTGTGAAACCAATGCAGTGTAAATACGACACGTACACATATGCAGTGCATGCATGAATGAGATGTATGTCTGGGTTTATAAGTATTAAAACCGACAAAAAGCTTTGAAAAACAGTTATAGATTGGTTTTTAAAAACAAACCTAGCTCACTATAACCAATGGTTCTGATACCAATTTGTCACACCCTCAATTTTTGACTAACGGGGTTTTACCGTGAGCCGCGTGACATACCAGGATCTAGCCATGCGTTATAACGAATTATAAATTTATAATGGAAACTCTTCACATAATATTTTTCAACATAAAAGAGGTAAGCACATTAATAATAAAATTTTACATTTGCAGAAGCGTATAATTAATTAAAACACTTAAAAACCAAAAGTGCGTGTCAAGACGCCCAAACATAACATTTCAATAAAGACTCCCATCATACTTCGATGCTTAATGGGATCCATGCGTCCTTGACTCATTTCGACTTCAGAGGTGCACTTTAAAAACTTAAGGAAGACATGCTAAAACGGGTCAACACAACGGTTTGTGAGTTCACATATTTGAGTTTAAAACAAGTTTGTCCAACAAACCAATAAGTAAGTAAACATTGTAATGGATAAAATATGGATAGTGTATGCATCAGTAATATCACTAGTTAAGTAGGCTAGTAATCATGTTACATTAGTGTATGTTCCATTGTGACCGAGGCTGACTTGTTAGTGTGTTTCCACCCACGGAGTCTAATACGACTAGTGCATATTGCGTCTCTAGTAAATGAAGACACCCGATGACTCCTTCTCCCCAGAGCCCCAAGGGGGTTCGTCAAACCCGGTAGTACTACCTTTCATTACCCAGCCAATGTACAATTGTTAATGGTCCAATGTGTATGGGGGAGTTCAGTTTAAGTTTACTATGTACACATGAGGTATTAAAAAAATCTACAATATCCAAAAAGCTTTGTTTACACGCTTTCTCCCGCCAAAGGAGTAAGTAAAAGAGGGGCAGTGAAACTCACCTCGAATGCGGTTCAACTGAAAATCAACAGCTTAAGTCAAAGTTGTTCTAGTGCCTAAATCATAAAACACTATAAGTATTTGCTAAGCGATCCCTAGAACCCTTAGTATCCAAACAATCCCATTGTTTATTAGAAGTTTGACCAAAGTTTGACTTTTCATTGACTTTGACCAAATTTTGACTTTTCGTTAACTTTGACCAAAGTTTGACTTTTCGTTGATTTTGAGCAAAAAGGTCCAAGTCGTTGACCGTTGACTGAAAAGTCCAAGTCTCGATGACCGAAGACTAAAGTTCAAATTTTGTTGACCGTTGACCAAAATCTTGACCTTTAACCCAAAATATTGACCGACGGCCTGTTGGTGACTTTTGAACAATTATCTATACTTAGCCTAGTAGTATAATATCCATAATCTCGATTTATCAATCAATCATGTAACTTGCACTTAGCCACTTTTCATGAAATCCTATAACTAAATCAATATTTAAAAACCATAAGTAAGATAAACATTTATTCAAATGGTTTCAAGTTGACCAGCAAAGTCAAATTCCAAGTTAACACAACAATCTTTGCACAAACTATAACTATTTACCAAAACAACAAGCTAGACAAATACGGACAGATTTCTAATCACCAAGGTCTATTTTTCTAACCAACTAAATCTTGGAAATAAATTACCAAACAATTTCCACCAAAACAATAAAATATTAGGTATCCCCAAAATTTTCTTGTAATTTTTCAACACTCACAACAATCATGAAAATTCATATACTATAGCAACCTACCTTCAGCTACTCTATCTACACAACATAAATAAATATTTTTCAAAAATTCCATATATGTCCACTCAATGCAAGACCAATTTCATTTGTTTCATAACTCAATATATAATACTCCAGAAATGGAATCACTCAAATATTAATTTTCAATCACAAGTTATACTCTTTAGAAGACAGACCAAAAAATTACATGTTCAACCATAATTGATACCCGATTTTGTAAATTCATAAACAGTAGTCAAACAGAGTTCAAAAATTATTATATTTGAGATTTTGAATACTAGACTCAAAATACTTAACCTTAGTATCAAGAATCAATCAAAAATACCATTTTATCAACAAGTTATACAACTAACAGTCTAGATCACCACATCTGTCAGCAAGCAAATCCAAATCAAAACTTACAACAATGAAAATTTTTATATCTCTATGATCCTAAATCACCAAGGGACCATTTTATATTATCAAAACTCATGGTTTGAAATATTATACCAAAATTTATAAAATAACATTTTATATATAAAAGGATTCCATCTTTTCTTTTATAACAAGACACAAAAATCCCTTTTTTAAAAAAATCAAACTTGATCATACTTTATTTATTTAAATGATCCAATCATTTGGATACTAATCCCATAAATCAAAATCAAAAACATAAATAAAGACATGTACAAATCATGTTTACCTATTGCTTGATCCAAAGATTCAACATCCTTGCTTCCAGAAATCACCAAAAGTGCTTGAGTATGTGTATGATCTTGAGAGAAAATTGTAGAAAAATAAATGAAAACTGTATGTTTGTGTGGGTGTGGATTTCGGCCAAGGAAGGAGAAAAGGAAGAGAAAAAGTTTTCAAATCAAAGGTTGTGTAACAAAAATCTTATTAAAACATATTAACTCTCATTAACAACAAGTTAACTACTATTGATCAATAATAAACTTTAGGTTAAGACTTTTATTTAATAGCATGTATCATGTAACATTTTTAATTCAATTTTACTAGGTATAACATAATCTAAAGTTCATGGTACATTTTAATAATTAACTTGTACATGTAATATAAGATGCATGCAGTTATTCTTGACCATTTCTTACACATAAGATACATATAGACATGTAACATATGACATGTAGCATGTAACATGTATTACCATAGTTCATCATGTAACATGTGACAAGTAGTGTGTAATATTTATCACATTAGTTCATGGTGTGACATGTGACAAGTAGTATGTAATATATATATCAAATTAGTTTATGGTGTAACATGTGACAAGTAGTGTGTGATATATATCACACTAGTTTATATAACACGTCACATGTATCACCTAACATATTGCCTACCATATGTATCATAACATTTGTAACAAGTTATCATATTTCATATAATATGTATCATAACATTTGTAACAAGTTTAATATTTTAATTAATAGCACTTGTTATTGTTGTTAGGCCGCCAACAACTCAGACAAACTCGTGTGTGATTATGCGACATGTTACATGCGACATGCATGCTAGTTTTCCGACTGAATTAACAAAATTAACTGAGTTTAGTTAACGGGGTTGACCTAAAAATGTCGGGTGTCACAGTTTCCACCTACATAATTATCATCATCATAACCATCGTTCCCACCTGGTCCTTTTTCACATTCAGAATCCGGGTCATCATGGATCCAACGATCGTTAGATGGACATACATAATCAGGATTCACCAAATGACCAATTAGGAATTTGGTCCTTGGATGATCCTCAGGAGACTGTTGCCTATAAGTCTTCATTCTCTTTATTGTATCAACTGTCATTTGTTCCAACTTTAACAAATCATCATTCAAAGTTTGATCGATTACAAGATCAGGAATCAGATATTGTATAATCAGCTGTACGAATCGCTGATACATTAAGAACTTGTTGCGGCGATTCTTAACCAGGCAATTCTCATTCAAATGGTAGAAGATGAGCTCGGAGAAATTGGATGGTTTGTTCAATATAAGCGCAACAAATGCGAATTGAAGCATTATCCGAAATTTGTCATAACCACATTTTCGTCCCACAAGGCAATAATCAAAACATGTAGTAACTACTTTTATGGAGCACACAAGTATGCCTTGTTATATTGGGAACGCTCAAGGTCTCCAGTATAAAACGACCTCTGAAATAATCCACGTGCCATCGCCTTATCGAATTCACATGGAATATCCATGTTATTAGTAAAACTCAGCACCCAACGTATCACACCAGGAGTGATCATAATAGCCGTCTTGTTGATCTTGACAACGATGTGGTTCTCGGACTCCACATACTTGGCTGAATCCCAGAACGGACGGATTACCCTAAAATGTATAGGTACATGAGCAGTTATAAAGTAGTAGATCCGGGATCAGCATGTAAATGCGATAATAATCCCAAAGACATCCTAATTCGCAAAGTTCTCTTGTACGAATGCACAAATTTTGTGTTTCTTGTCAAACAATAACGTAGATGCGGCTTGAACTTCTTGCTATGTTGGAGGTTGTTCCTGTTGTATATCAGATTATGGATCAGCAACTGGTACATCTTGGATCACCTCGTCAGCCATTGCTATAGTCAGAAAAACCCGAGTATTAGTAAAATAGAAAATAATTTTAATTTAATCAAATTCCAATTTAAACTTAATATTATTGAATTCTGTTTAAAATTACAAGTTTCATTCGTTATCGCATTCGTTATCACGAAAAGTGTCATTCGTTATAACGAATGGCATGATTCATTGTCATCACATTACCGAATGATTGAATAACGAATGTATATGAACGAATGAGTCCATTTGTCAATTATGAGGAGCGAATGAAGGTTCACTCGTTACATAATGACACGAATGTGGCTTAATTGTTATGAAGGTTCAACGAATGTGTTCATTCGTTTCTTTCAGACACGAATGACCAGCTGTTCGTTGTCCATAACGAATAGGTACCAATAATTATCAAAATTTGACTTAATTCGTCAAAGTCAAAATTAATTAGAACTCAAACGGTCAACATGCATCCAGATTTCCAATAATCCATGAATAAAGATGAATCAATGAAAAACAGGTATCATTAGACTCGTATCTCTAGCGCTACTTAACCCCAATAAAGCATTAATCCATAAAACAAGTTTTACATATGCATTTGAGTGAAAAACAGGACCAGACCCTAATAATATCTGAGATAGAGAAGAAAGGGACCAGACCCTAATAATAACTGAGATGGTAAAAATAGCATGTATGTAGTATGAAAGTTTGAAAGTGTGATAGTACGAAAGAATATATGGATGAATGTATGGATATACGAAAGAAAGGTAACATGTAAAGTATATATTATGTATCTTCGGATGCGTATATGAAAGTAAATGTATGAATGTATGCTGCCTGATTAAAAAGAACTCACTCAGCGTAGCTGACTTTTACTATGCACGCGGGTGAATAGATTGAAGCAGTTGGCTTGAGAGAAGGACACATGGCAGTATTGAAGGGTCTGGCATCCAGAGAAGTTTTGTCATGATATTTTAAATAAGCTAGTTATGTTTTGTTTTTAAGACAACTATCGAATGTTTGTAATGAATGATTTAAGTTCTATTTATTCTGAGAAAGTTTTAATTAACTCTGATATTCTGATCTGTGTTTATGAGTAAATCCAACACCAATGTAGGCACCAGGAATGGGGCCTTACAAATACGAGCAACAGTGCCCAAATACTAATGGAACAAAAATATAAAATGAAAGTCTACTGATGTACTGAATGTACTGTGAACAAATATATAGACATGACTTCTATTGAATTTACTAAGACCAAACATATAGACAGAAAGTCTACTGGTGTACTTAGTAAAATATCAATTTTCGGTACAAAAATTCTTTCAATAAGGGGATGATGTGACACCGGGCATTTGTAGGTTAACCCCGTAACTAAACTTAGTTAATTTTGTTAAGTCAGCCAGAAAACTAGTATGCATGTTGCATGTCACATGTCGCATAATCACACACACGAGTTTGCCTAACAACAATAACAAGTGCTATTAATTAAAATAATAAACTTGTTACAAATGTTATGATACATATAGTAGGCAATATGTTATGTGCTACATGTGACGTGTTACATGAACTAGTGTGATATATATTACATACTACTTTTCACATGTTACACCATAAACTAATGTGATATATATTACATACTACTTGTCACATGTTACACCATAAACTTATTTAATTACACACAACTTGTCACATGTTACATTATGAACTATGGTAATATATGTTACATGCTACATATCATATGTTACATGTCTATATGTATGTTGTGTGTAAGAAATGGTCAAGAATGATTACATGCATCTTATATTACACGTAAAAGTTAATTATTAAAATGTACCATGAACTTTAGATTATATTATACCTAGTAAACTTGAATTAAAAATGTTACATGATACATGTTATTAAATAAAAGTCTTAACCTAAAGTTTATTATTGATCAATAGTAGTTAATTAAATTGTTGTTAATGAGAGTTAATATTGTTTTTAATAAGATTTTGGTTACACAACCTTTGATTTGAAAACTTTTTATCTTCCTTTTCTCATTACTTGGCCGAAATCCACACCAACACACGCATACACTTTTCATTTTTTCTACAATTTTATCTCAAGATCATACACACACTCAAGCACTTTTGGTGATTTTTGAAAGAAAGGGTACTAATTCTTTGGATCAATCAATAGGTAAACATGATTACTAGATGTATTTATTTATGTTTTTGATTTTGATTTATGGGATTAATATCCAAATGATTGGATCATACAAATAAATAAAGTATGATCAAGTTTGATTTGTTTAAAAGGGATTTTTATGTCTTGTATAAAAGAAAAAAATGGAATCCTTTTATATATAAAATGTTATTTTATAAATTTCGTATAATAATGGAAACCATTAGTTTTGATCATATAAAATGGTCCCTTGGTGATTTTGGATCATAAAGATATAAAAATCATGATTGTTGTAAGTTTTGATTTGGATCCGCTTGCTGACAGATTTGGATCTGCTAGCTGATTGATTCTTGATGCTAAGGTTAAGTACTTTGAGTCTAGTTTTCAAAAAGTCAAAAATCATAATTTTTGGACTCTGTTTGGCTACTGATTATGAATTTACAAAATCGGGTATCAATTTTGGTGGAACATCTAATTTTTGGGTCTGTCTCGTAAAGAGTATAACTTGTGATTGAAAACGAATATTTGAGTGATTTCCTTTCTGGAGTGTTATATATTGAGTTATGAAGCATATCAATTTGGTCCTGCGTTGATTGGACATATATGGAAGTTTTGAAAAATATTTACTTTCTGTTGCGTAGATAGAGTAGCTGAAGGTAGGTTGCTATAGTATATGAATTTTCATGATTGTTGTGAGTGATGAAAAATTACAAAAACATTTATGGAGATACCTAATACATGATAGTTTCGGTGGAAATTGTTTGGTAATTTACTTAAAAGATTTAGTTGGTTATAAAAATGGACCTTGGTGATTAGAAATCTGTTCATATTTGTCTAGCTTGCTGTTTTTGTAAATAGTCATAGTTTGTGCAAAGATTGTTGTACTAATTTGGAATTTGGCTTTGTTGGTCAACTTGAAACCATTTGAAGAAATGATTTATAAATATTGATTTAGTTATAGGACTTCGTGAAAAGTGGCTAAGTGCAAGTTACATGATTGAGTGATAAATCGGGAATAAGGATATTATACGACTAGGCTAAGTCTAGATAATTGGTCAAAAGTCACCAACTGGTCGTCGGTCAATATTTTGGGTCAAAGGTCATAAATTTGGTCAACAGTCAACATTTGGTCAACGGTCAACAAAACTCGAAATTTAGTCTTCGGTCATCGAGATTATGACTTTTCTGTCAACGGTCAACGACTTGGACCACTTTGGTCAAAGTCAACGAAAAGTCAAACTTTGGTCAAAGTCAACGAAAAGTCAAACTATGTTCAAAGTCAACGAAAAGTCAAACTTTGGTCAAACTTCTAATAAACAATGGGATTGTTTGGATACTAAGGGTTATAGGGATCGCTTAATAAATTCGCTATAGTGCTTGTATGATTTAGGCATTAGAACAACTTTGACTTAAACAGTTGATTTTCATTTGAACCGCATTCGAGGTGAGTTTCCTTGCCCCTCTTTTACTTACTCCTTTTGCGGGAGAAAGCGTGCAAACAAAACTTTTTGGATATTGTAGACTTTTTTAATACCTCATGTGTACATAGTGAACTTAAACTGAAGTCCCCCAAACACATTGGACCGTTAACAATTGTACATTAGCTGGGTAATGAAAGGTAGTACTACTGGGTTTGGCGAACCCCCTCCGGGCTCTTGGGAGAAGGAGTTGTTGGGTGTCTTCATTTACTTGAAACGCAATATGCACTAGTCGTATTAGACTCCGTGGGTGGCAACAAACTAACAAGTCAGCCTCGGTCACAATGGATCATACACTAATGTAACATGATTACTAGCCTACTTAACTAGTGATATTACTGATGCAAACATTATCCATATTTTATCCATTACAATCTTTACTTACTTATTGGTTTGTTGGACAAACTTGTTTTAAACTCAAATCTGTGAACTCACCAACCGTTGTGTTGACCCGTTTTAGCATGTCTTCTTTAAGTGTTTAAAGTGCACCTCTAAAGTTGAAATGAGTCAAGGTTGCATGGATCCCATTAAGCATCGAAGTATGATGGGAGTCCTTAATGAAATGTTATGTCTGGGCGTCTTGACACGCACTCTGTGTTTTTAAGTGTTTTAATTAATTATACGATTCCGCAAATGTAAAATTTTATTATTAATGTGCTTAGCTCTTTTATGATGAGAAATATTCTTTAAAGATTTTCCATTACAAATTGATTGTTCGTTATGACACATGGCTAGATCTTGGTATGTCAAGCTCCTCACGGTAAAACCCCGTTATTCGAAATTTGAGGGTGTGACAGATCAGTGGAAATGGGGGTGATAGACGACGAGCTGAAGTTGAGGCAACCAGTTCATATGCTGCTCAACGTAAACTCAAGGGAAAGGAAAAGCTTGAAGATCAACCGCTCAAGCGTTGGATTATGCATGGTTCGGGTGTGGAAATAGGTCCAAAAGTGCCTAGGTCATCTATACAACAAAGGCCGGTGGTGTCGCTTACTGTTAGCACCCCAGAAATTACTCTTACAACGAATGCATGATCAGATCCGAGGTTTAGCTCGATTCCTCAATCGATACTATCTCCTATGCCTACACATCCTGTGACATCAACCATAACTTCTGCTGCTACTAAAATGATGCAACACAACCTTCGGCCTTATCATTTATGAGAGTTACTCGTCCACAAGACCCAGTGCAGTCTGTTCCACTAAACTTTCATGTCCTACCACAAGCTTACCAGATGGACATGCTTCTCAGCTTGATTCACTTATACGAGAATCAAATGGTAGATGATCATTAACAACAAGACTCGATGTTGATGAATCAACGAAGACTGATGAGCTATATCTCTTACTGCCAAAAAGAGACAAAGGAAATCCATGAGATTGTTATGTCTCATGGGGAGAAAATAAAGAAACAGGAGGATATCATTATTCAGTTGACATGTAAAGATGACGCGTTGAAGAAGCTGAAGAATGATGATTCTGATAAAGATCCTGATGCTGCTGGTGCAGGTGGCAGTGAGCCGAAACAAGCTCATGGCTCATCCGATGCATGTAGTAGTAGTGGTGGTGGTGGTGAGGGCAATGATCGACAGATAGTAGTTTATCAAGATACTAATAATGTCAAACCTATTGATTTGATCAAAGCCAATACCATATTATTTATGGATTATAAAAAGGGTGTGGTGATGAGTACTACCAATGCGGATGAGATTGAGGAGGGTGATTTCGTTAATCATGCCCTTACTCATGATCAAATATCTTTGTTATTGGGTTTAAATGATGAAGAGTTGGACGCATTGGAGGCTGAGGAAGATGTTGAGGTAGTTAATGACGAGGAAGTCCTTCTTGATACTAGAAATTCCCCACGGGAATACGTCGTTTATTTATGAGGACGGGGAGATTGAGATCGAAGATGTGACGGCTGAGGAGTACCCTGATCTGTATACACGGTCAAATGTTGATCAGGGTGTTTCATCATTTACTGAAGAACATGTCAAAGCTGCCGAAGATCATTTTGAGAAGACAACCAAGAAAAAGGGTAAAGTATCATCTAAAGGGTCAAGTTCGTTGGATCTTGATGTTGAGGGTTGGTTCGGGAATAACAACAAATCCCTGACTTCGAAGATTATTGAAGCTTATCGATATGTTGATCAAGAACACAAACTAGATGTCAGTTCCCGGGCCAAAGCAAATCAGAAGACTACGGTTAAAGCCATGCAAACCGTCAAAGGTAACATCGTATCTTGGCTATATGATTCGGAGTTAAGAGTATCCATTATTAAGTGGGAGAACGTCGTTCAGTACTTTCAATACATTACTGACGTTCTCTCACTGCCGAGGTGGGATTTGCGAACGCTCGCCAATCGGCCTTTCATTAACCATGGTGGAAATAAATTAGCAGGAAGGTTTCATCAACATCTGCTCTTTGAGGTCAACCACGAGTTTAAATTCTTTAAACCGCAGGTGCCAACCAGGAAATACATCAACAATATTGATCCTCGTACTGGTTGATGGAAGCTCGTACTTAAAGTAAAGCCGCCAAAGACTATGAAGTTAGTACCGGTGAAGACCTTTCCGCAAGATCTTCATCTGTCATTTAGTCGGTGGTACTACGACAACAAAATGGGCGAGGCGGTCATTATTTTGGGCAAAGGGCTGAAGACTAATTTTAAATGAGTCATAGACCCAATATGGCTTGTTAATTTATCAGAGACCAACAACGATGTTTTGTTCGAGAACAAGATACTTTTTGCAAGATGTGAACACTATGACCGAGCTATGCAATTCCAACGTGTTGTTCTTGTGTGTCACGCGTTTGGAATTCATAGTTGTCGTGATTGGAAGACTAAAAGGTTCAAGTAATTTAAAAATAAAGAGCATGAGACGAGGGGTGTTTGTTAGTGCACGGTTTTGGTCATCTTGAGTCTTTGTAATCGTTTGTAATTTACTATTATTTTAATGTAAGGGTATTTTAGTAAATACATGCCCATTCGTTAAGCTTTATGTAGTCATTTTTTAAGCCTGTTTAACGAATGATAGTTATTTTGTTATTTGTGTCCATTTGTTAACGATGTCTAATGAATGGACCTTTATTGATATGTATCCATTCGTCACGGAATGTTGACGAATGGGTATAGCGAATGAGTCATTCGCTATACCATTTTGTTATTTAATGTAATGAAGACAAATGAAGTTAATTCATTATGGAATGTGTAACGAATGGCATTCGTTTTCTATATATAGGCTGATCCAGCCTACATAATTTAAGTGCGTTTTAAGTATTCTCTCTCTAAGCTGTTACTCTGCCCATTTACTCACTCACACACTTCGTTCATTAACTTATCAATCACATACATATACCAAATAACTAGATCCGTAAGTTAATCGATCTGAATTGATCAATTGACTGTAGCTCAAGGTTTTTCACTTAATCTTAAAGGCCAAAGCGGAACAATTGTTAAACAACCGGAACATTAAGCGGTCAGCATAACCAGTTAAATGGTTACATTTCTGGTATAAAAATTGAATTCATGGTGGCTCGTGGCTAAATTCGGAAAAATTCCAAATGTTTATATCACATTATTTTTTTAGTTGGGTGTAAAACCCATGTCAATCCATGGACACTTCAATTATCCATTTCTTAATCCATTTTGGAGTTTTATATTTTGTTGGAGCATTATCATACATGGTGGTTCACAAGATGCTCCAACTACCCATACTTTTATTTCATTAATTTGTTATTTAGTTGGGACAGTTAAAATGTCATGTAATGCTCATGGGTCATCCAACTCAATCGTTCCAATAATTCGTTAATTTTTTGGGCCATTAAAAATGCCTTGGAACACTCATGGGAGGCCCAACAAACCAATTAATGTTATGTTAATTTAAGGGAAAATACCATAAAGAACCAAGGTACTTTCTCTTTTTACTCACAAAAGTCCCTCAACATTTTTTTGCCCGTTAAAATCCCTCTACATGTTATTTCTGAACAAAATTGTGATTTTTTAAAAAACTAATTACATTGATGGCTCTTGTGGTTTAACCATATGACAACTTTTGTCCATAAATTCAAAATATTACAAATTTAAACCCGTTGTTGGCATGTATCAAAATACCCTTATCATAATACTCCCTCTGTCCCTCTACAAGTGTCATAGTTTGAAAAACACAAAGTTTAAGAAAATTTGAATGACTGTACTTTTTGATTAACAAATGACTATAATGCCATTAATATATATAAAAAGACAAAATTTAAGAGAGTTTGAATGATTGATTTGTGTAAGGGTAAACTTGGAAATTAGTTAATAAGTTTTGAAAGTGGACATTTGTAATGGGACAAACTAAAAAGGAAATGTAGACACTTTCAAAGGGTCGGATGTGTCGGTGCATGATGCCAGTAGTTCAGTATCTCGTGTTTATTTGTGTCTGTAATCATTTTAAAATGTTCATTTTGTGTTGAACTTGGTCTTATATGTTCGCCTTTATGTTTAGCGAACTTGTTCAGTGAAGTTATGATAACTTCGCCTAGCCTGTTGGGCGAAGTTATCATATTATATAAACTGTAACTTCGTCATATGTAGACACAACTTTGGACGGCCGTTTTGTAACACTTGTGTTACGTGTTGGTTTTCGCTTTGCAATATATCAAGTATTATCTTTTGTTCTCGTGTGTTTGTTCATATTCAACGTCTCGACACTCGTATCGTATACGTGGGGATTCTGCACCCTCGTGTTACGAGATACTCCTGTGTAGATCCGGCTGGGAACCTACAATTGATATCAGAGCATTTTGCTCGTGATTGTGTGGTTCGGGATTATCACACGGGTTTTAAGATCGTTCCGTTTGACTATTCGCGGAACGAGTTTATGTTGAAATACCTCGTTTTTGTCTTTTGCTCATCTTCCCTCATCATATATAGCTTCAAAACACCCTCGCGTCCATCGCAATTAACCTAAAAAACCTGCAAAAATCCTGTTCTTCTGGCGAACTTGCTGTCACAAAAAGTAGGGTTTAAGAGAACATATACATTAGTGATCAAGTTTAATGACTTTGGGTTTGCTCTAAAAGCATTTGAAATATTCATGTTTATGAATACCCGGATAATAAGCCGCATAAAGACTCACAATGTCCAGAAACCGTATGCATCCCTTCCATACAGGATTGTGGCCATAAGACCATACACCGTTGAAGCGCTAACCATATACTAGATGCATTTTGTTTAGAATTTTTTGTTTTGGTGATCAAATAGACATAAGGCTTGAGTATGACAAGCTATTATATTTATGCCTTTTTACCGAAACTTTTGGAAGAGACCAACACCCGTTTCAATTTGGCAGTTTTTATGTTTATATCACATATTTTACCTTAACAATTTGTTTAAGACCTATCAATGCACCGATGAAATTAAGCACTCAGTGTTTTAAGCTTATTTCTTTCTGGATATGAGACTAAATGACCATTGTACTATTATTTTCTATTTTAGCTTCAAAACTCATTTTTGAGGAGCAATTTTTTAATGTTTTTGAATTTTTGAAATATTTTCATGTTTTTTGGTTTTTTACTATACAAACAAAAAATCACAATATTTTTATATTTTTCACATTTTCTCCCCAAAAGCCAAAATATTAAAATAACCAAAATAAACTTTACAAAAAGAAAATGATTATTCGAGCTTAAGGATATCAGCAAAAGTTTTCAATCAGTTTAAACCAAGAGAAAAGTTAAAGAGAGTTTTATCAAAATCTTTGGTAAACAAATCAAATTTTTGAAAGCCCGTGTGCACTTTCTCTAGATCAATTAATTTCTTTTTGAAACAATCATGGATAAAATTATATCGAATTTCGTTATGCTTCGTCTTAAAGTGGTGCACAAGGTTCTTCGTGATACATATAGCAACCGATTTATCAATAAATATGAGAGTAGTAAGAAACTTCAAACCGAAATCCCGTAAGTGTTGGTGGATCCATAGAACTTGTGAACAGCAAATCGAGGCTACCACATACTCTGCTTCTGGGGTTGAAGTGGAGACCATTGTCTGTTTCTTACTGCCAGGAACCAAGCCGACTTCCTAGAAGTTGACAACCCGCTGTAGCTGAATTGAAATTAATCTTGTATCCTACATAGTACGAATCGGAAAACACAGTGAGATCAAAGCTATCATCCTTGGGATACCATAACTAGGTGTCATAATTACCACTCAGATAGTGAAGTATACGCTTAACCGCCGCCAGATGAGTCACTCGGGGACTCGATTGGTACCTGGCACATAAATAAAAAGCAAACATGATATATGGATTAGAAGCAGTTAGACACATTAAAGAACCTATCATTGCTTGGTACAGGGTTGGATCTACGGTATCCTTAAATTCATTTGGTTTCAAATTGTGACCCACGGGAAGAGGCGTCAAAGGGAATTTTCCGGCAGTTATCTTAAATCGTCTTAAGATACCGTTCACATATTTCGTATGATGAATAAAAATTCCCACATCAGACTGATGAACCTGCAACCCTAAGAAGAAATTCACCCCCCCATCGAGCTCATTTCAAAGTTCGTTTGCATAGACTTCTCAAAATCCTTGCACAGCTTGTCGTTCGTAGAACCAAATATGATGTCATCGACATATATCCGGACGAGGAGAAAGTCATACAATCTTATAAAGTGCATTGTTTAATCGGTAAACACAGTCAGGATAGTTCGGGTCTTCAAAACTAGGAGGCTGCTTCACAAACACCTCTTCATGAAGTTCCCCGTTAAGAAACACACTCTCGACGTCCATTTTATAAACCTTAATAGCCTCCAATCATGCAACTGGAGCATACACGTCTGTGTAGTCTACGCCTTCTTGCTGATGAAATCCTTGCACAACCAAACGTGCTTTATTTCTGACGATGACCCCAGAATCTTCCTTCTTACATTCAAATACCCATTTGGTTGGAATAGGCTTCTTAAGTCTATCAGGCTTGTCATTGAGATCCGAAAGACCTGGTCGACTAAACTCTTGTAGTTCCTCTTGCATTCCTTCTACCCATGAAGAATCTTCAAGCGCCATACGAACACTCGTTGGTTCCATTTGAGACAGAAAAAAGTGTATTTTGTGAGATTCATGATTCCTGAATAATGCATATCGGCATACGCACATAATACATTTACATCACTCGTATTAGCAATTTGATGACGTGTTTGTACACCAACATCAAGATCACCAATGATGTTGTCTTGAGGATGATCAGTATGAATCTGAAGAGTCGGATTTCTAGGAACAACAACATTATCAGTTAAATTAGTAAGATTCTCTTCAGCATCATGAGACAATTCACCAATTTCATTAGTTTTAGGAAATGGAACTGAAGAGGAATAAACAAAATGACCATCATCTGATGAAATGGAAATAACATCAGACGTATCAGGAATATCATCTTGTGTTACATCATCATAATTAGACGTTGAAGACCTTGGTGTGGAAAACAATTGATATTCTAAATAAGCACGCACCAAGTCTTCGTCAGGTTGATCAACTATGGGAGTAAACAAATTAAATAAACTCTCATAGTCAAACATCCAATCAGGACCCTTTCCCGCAGGAGGAGTTGTGTATCGTTGAAAATCAACATGGTACCACTCTTCAACACAACCTGAAGTGAAGTTGAAAACCCGGTTCGTAGGCGATGCATAGCCCATGAAATAACCTTCAATGGATTTTTCTTTAAATTTTCCTGCATCTCTTTTCAACATGGTGCAAGGACACCCGTAAGGTTCCAAAAACTTTAAATTATGTTTTCGATTGTTCAGAAGCTCATAACTTGTCTTTTGCAACGTCTTCGCATTCATAACGCGATTAAGCGTGTAGCAAGCAGTGTTCACCGCTGGCTCATTCCAAAATTAGACTGTAAGCTTTGAATCTGCTAACATTGTTCTTGCAGCTTCAATCAGTGTTCGATTCTTCCGTTCAGCAACACCATTCTATTGAGGTACATATGGAGCACTATATTCTTGATGGATTCCTTTCTGAATACAAAATAAGTCCAACATAGTATTCTTGAACTCCGTACCATTATCACTCCGAATATGTGTCACTTTGGGTTTGTACAGTAAATCAAAATTCGCGATTAAATTTTGAACAAGAATAGGTGTTTGATCTTTAGAACTCATAAATAACACCCATGAGTATCTTGACTAGTCATCAGTGACAACTAGACAATACCACTCTCCAGCAATACTTTCACGATTCACAGGACCAAACATATCCATATGAAGTCATTCCAAAGGAGTATCAATGGAATTAATTAACTTAGACGGGTGTGACTTCTTCTATTTGCTCTTTTTGCATGCAACACAGTGATTGGTCAACTTGAAGTGTTTCAGGGAAACCCCATCCACCAAATTATTTTCCGTCAGATAGTTCATCTTTCTGACTTGCATGTGACCCATACGCCTATGCCACATAATCGAGTCCTTCTCATTTGCTTTTGAGACAAAACACATTTCAACAGAATTCAAAGTTGATACCTTAATATTCATATTCTGTACATAAATATCATTTAACCTAGGAGACCGCATAACAACCATGTCTTTTGAGATGACATATCTTGATGTGAGTATAATGCATTCCTTGTCAGAATATACAGTGGTATACTTCTTAAAACAAAGTTGAGACATGCTCAATAGATTATGATCCACTTTATCACAATAATTTACTTTCTCCAATGTGATACGACCATTTGACACATTTTCTTCTTTTGTAACCATTCCCCAAGAATTCCTATAATTACCCGCGAAAGCTACATAACCCCTTGAATATTCTTAACATTAGATAGTAGGTTGATGTTTCCGGTAATATGACGAGAGCATCCACTATCCATAATCCAGTTTTCACAAGATATAGTCTTGGATAAACTCTACTCACAAAGGTAAAATGATTAGTTCAAAAAGGCAGCTCTGGCCTCAGTCTTGGGTACCTCTTTAATTTCACTTGAAGAGTTAATTTTGATTGAATCCTTAGCTACTTGTAAATAAGTCACGGGCTTTTTCGAATTTCGTCTCAAGTATGCAGCTTGAACTACATTTATGTTCACCTTTTTACAAATTGGTTCAGTAGGAACAAATTTGGGTTTTAAATTAACTTTGCTTTCATCAACATGAATCACCTTGCGTGGATTCAAATTAGTAAACATGATATGAGTCTCATCATCACAAGACATGGGTCTTTTCATAATTTCCTTAATCAAAGGAACTGGTTTGGATTGTTCTTTGATAAACGGATGAACATTCTGTGATTTCTTCATTTCACGATTTCATACAACATGACCACGTTCGCCACATAAGAAGTATGTTCTCCTATCGAAAAACGTACGTTGTGGTTTTTCTTTAACCAATAGATCTTTGGTGTTTGATACTTTAGATCTAGCAAATGCATGTTCAAGATCTTGTATCTTTGACGTTTCATTGTTAAAGACACTTTCGACCAACTCAGGCATGATCAAACAAAGTGGAATGTCTTTATCAGTGAACACTTTTCTAAGACCTTTTATCTTAAACACTCGACCAATGTTTTCCTTAGAAGGAGCTGGATTGATAAAACACATCAAATTCGCATAAGAAATCTTTGGTTTTTCTGATTTCTTAGCCTTAACTTTAGTTGATTTTGCCTTTTTCACATAAGATGTGTTTGTATCGTACGCAGCCTCCTCAAATTCTTGAGATTCACACAGAATATGATTTGAACGTGGAATTTTCTGGTCTTTGTGCACAATTTCATTCAACTACATCTTCAATGACTACATTCTCAACAAAAACTTTGTTACTTTGAATATCTGGTTCTTGAGTTGAAGAAGAAGCAATGGTTTTTTTCTTTACTTTGTTTGAGTTTCTTCTCATGTATGACTAGTTTAATTACAATTTTTTCTTTTCCCACAAACGGATTTTGGGAATAGTCATCATGAAATGGTGGAGAATTCTTAACAAATCCTAAACCGTTATTAGAACCCTTTTGTTTACCACATACTTCAATGATTTCATTCGACAAAAAGGATGAAATTCTAAACTTGTATAATTTGGTTTTCAACTCTAGAACCTCAATTTAAAGCTCGGTTACTTTAGTTCTCTATTTGAGAATTTCTTAAAACTGTTTTCTTTAATGGTCATTTTTATAGAAAGTTCTGCTTTCAGATCATGATTACTTACAGACAATCCTTCAACCTTATCCTTAGATTTCATTTGTGACTCTAATGATTGTCTATATGTATCCTTGATCGAAGCAAGTTCTTTAAGAAGTGAATCATTCTGAGCATTGATTAAATCAATTTTTGACTTAAATATTTCGCAGTTAGAACAAGACACATTTTCTGATAATTTAACATAAATAGATGAAGAACTGACCTCGTCAATTTTTTCCATGCAAGCAAATGTAGTCGGTCTCATGTTGCAAGAAACATCTGAATCTGATTCAATTTCAACTTCACTTTCAGAAGTCAATCCCACTCCACTAGCATCTTGAAAATTCTCCACTTGATCAAACATTGCAAGATTAGCTTGATTGCCGTTACCCAACAATCGTTGATTCCAATCAATTCCTTCAACTGTGAGAAAAGCTTGTGATCCTGCTGCATTTGAAGAATCTCGCCAGGCAGTTTATCTTTCACCTCAGTAAAATTCTTTCCTGAACTCTGTCTTGAGAACGGGGACCTTTGTATTCCTTCTTTGGCTTATCACATTCCTTAGAAAAATGACCAAACTCTTGGAAACTGTAACATTTGACCTTCAATTTATCAAAACCAACACATTTGTTCAAATATGGTTAATCGTTTCCAGTTCATTGCATAAACTTCTATACTTTTCGTACAAACATATTCATGTTCCATTTGAGATCCATTAACTCTAGATCATCAGGATCAGTTTGATCATAATCTTCATCAGTCAATTCACTTGTAGCAATCTTGCTACCCACCAAGTTTTCATAAGATGTCATGAAAGCACTAAGGAAAGAAAAATTATGTTTAGCCTCCTTCATATTTATATTTGGTGATGAAGTGAAGACATTAGCAGTTGATCCACTAGAGTTGCCATTAAATCCAGAAGCCATGAAACATACATTTGGATCACTATAGGAAGATGATCCCTCTTGTGAAGTTTGAGTAAGAAATGCATTAATTGAAGCTGCAGAACTACTCAAAAGTAAACAACCTCCATATAAAGTCGGGTCTTGAGTTTATATTAATGAATTTTGACATTTCATGTCATACTCCCTATCTTGAAAATTTTTCATAAATTTCATTGCAGTAAGATCTTCTGTTGGTGCATGTTTTGTAACAGATGATCTTTTGTGTTTGTTAGAATTGAGAGCAACGGTCAAAGGGGAGTCTGTTGGTGCATTTTGTGACCGTCGCTATGCAATTATGTTCAGCGGAAACGCAGTACGAAGTTAGAACAACTTCGCCATAGGCGAAGTTGTAACAACTTCTGCCATAGGCGAAGTTAGAACAACTTCGCCTTAGGCGAAGTTATAACAACTTCGCCTACAGGCCCAAGCCCAAGCCCGCGAAGTTGTGTATCTATATATAGGTATGTCTTGTTTAGAGTTGGAAATCCAGAAAATTAGAGTATTGTGTGTTCAGTTTAAGTTTCTAGAGAGAAACAGAGAGGCAGAGTCGTGTGGAACGGCCCGAGGTAGAGCTCACCTCGGGTCGGCCGTGTCTTTGTTTTTGTTCGTTTTGTAACATGGTTTGGTTATGATATAAAAGTTCTGCAGATGTGTTTATCCCATTCGTGTGTTTGTTCGTGTATGTGTTTGTGTGTAATTGTGTTCTTCGTCTTCTACACCATTAAACGAGTCTAGGAGGATTCCGCACTCCTAGACCTCATGCGGATCTCGTATCGATCAGCGACGCCCCGCAGCAACCTACAAGTGGTATCAAAGCCTTAGGCTCTTAAGCTATGGTTCGAGGTCTGCGTTTTGGTGTTTCTGGCACGTTTCTGATGCGTTTTTGGCCGAACAGCTGCCGCAGGCGAAGTTATAGGGTTCAGGCGAAGTTGTCGCTTAAATTTTAGGGTTTAGTCCAAGTTATCAGTCAGGCAAGTTATGGACAGGAGAAGTTATTGATAGGCGAAGTTGACTTTTAGGCGAAGTTGACTTTTAGGCAAGGTTAAAAAAAATTTAAAAAAAAAAAATAATTTGTTTGGAGTTTTCGTCTGTATGGCCAGGTGTACACGATTATTGTGAGACCTAAGACGTTCCGTCAACGAGTGAAACTTGTTATCTCTTGGTCTTACGTGTGAACAAATACGTGTCAACTCTGGATATGGAGTTGAGGTTGTGAATGGGATATTGATTGAAACTGGATATTGACACATATTTGGGTGTTTGTGGGCAATGAAATAGTTGTTGTTCGAGGTTGACCAACTGAAGAAAGTCAAATTGAACTGAAGGTTTTCGTCATTACTGGATTGCGGTCAGAGCATATTATTTATGTTATTTTCAAGGCGTTCGAGAATTGGATCCTGGATGCTTATTTATTAAAGTGAAAATTCTGGAACAAGTTGGATTTAATCGGGAATTAAAGTGTTTATGTTCTTGATCGTTATCCCTGGTGATTGAAGATGCTTCGGATTAATTAATGGTCATGTGTGTTAGATTCTGTCAAGGTTGTTTTGTGATGAAATTGATCACTTGATGTTGAGTAGTTGAAGATTAAACCTTATCATATGCCGACGTGTTGGTGAAGTTGTGGAGGGAGCCCAACTTCACGTGTTGGTGAAGTCAGAAGGACTCACGTGATTGGTTGAGATGATCAATTAGGCACGGGGATGCATGCATTTCAAAGACATCAATCTATATAGTCGGAGAAGCTTACACTGAAGGGGAGATCTGATATGGAAGACGTTGGGTGATTGGTAGATTTGTGAAGCTACAAGACAGTTTCAGACACGGCTGGTTGAAGAGCAAACAGAAGATCATCAGTTAAGAGGGAGTCTGTTGGTGCATGTTTTGTAACAGATGATCTTTTGTGTTTGTTAGAATTGAGAGCAACGGTCAAAGGGGAGTCTGTTGGTGCATTTTGTGACCGTCGCTATGCAATTATGTTCAGCGGAAACGCAGTACGAAGTTAGAATAACAACTTCGCCATAGGCGAAGTTGTAACAACTTCTGCCATAGGCGAAGTTAGAACAACTTCGCCTTAGGCGAAGTCATAACAACTTCACCTACAGGCCCAAGTCCAAGCCCGCGAAGTTGTGTATGTATATATAGGTGTGTCTTGTTTAGAGTTGGAAATCCAGAAAATTAGAGTATTGTGTGTTCAGTTTAAGTTGCTAGAGAGAAACAGAGAGGCAGAGTCGTGTGGGACGGCCCGAGGTAGAGCTCACCTCGGGTCGGCCGTGTCTTTGTTTTTGTTCGTTTTGTAACATGGTTTGGTTATGATATAAAAGTTCTGCAGATGTGTTTATCCCATTCATGTGTTTGTTCGTGTAAGTGTTTGTGTGTAACTGTGTTCTTCGTCTTCTACACCATTAAACGAGTCTGGGAGGATTCCGCACTCCTAGACCTCGTGCGGATCTCGTATCGATCAGCGACGCCCCGCGGGAACCTACATCTTCATTCTTAAAGAAACTATTTTCTTTAAGTACCATGAAAAACGTCGAGTAAGAATTTGGAAGAGCATTTTTCATAGTATCAATCTTATCAACTTCACTAGGTTCCATCTTTAATTTAATCATCTCAGCTATAAGATGATTGAATCTTGTAAACATCTCTTTAACAGTTTCTCCTTTCAATAAGTTAAAATTTCGAAACTGAAACTTTAGCATCACCTTCTTACTTTCTTCAATATTACCCATACTTCTCATTTTAATACGCTGAAAAAAAGATGCACGAATTTTAATACTTCCCACTTCATAGAAAATATTGTTGGGTAATGTCATTGTTAACGTGGAATATGCCTTTTGTTTCAATCTCTAAAGCTTTCTTTTCTTCTTGTGAATATTGAGATAAGGCCTTTGGAGTAAACCAGGTGGTTTCACTACCAACCATAGGTAACGTATAAACATCGTCAAGACATCTTGAATAGTCTGGGAGTATAGACACTAGATGTGCTCTGAATCGTGGTTCCGATTTTGCAAAATCACTAAATTTCATTAAACGAGGACATTGTGAATGAGATCCGATCTCAGCATCGAGATGTAACATTTGTTGTATCAACACGTTTTGAGTTGCCAGTTCGTAGAAACCAGCCATCTCAAAAATATATAAATTTAATACTTAAAGGTTTAAAATTGATAATATTTGTAACGAATGGATAGGACGAATGGATCTGGTAACAGAATGTGTCACGATGTTGAACAGTGGCGAATGGATGAATGAATCATGTAACGAATGAATTGACGATTGGTTCTCAGTATTCACGAATGATGATAACGAATACCTATCACGAATAAAGATTCATCGATGACGACTCAACAGCTGAATAGCTTAACGACTGGATGACGAGTGTGACAGCGAATGTGAGGGTGTTAAAGTAAGAAATGGGTGAATGGATGAAAGAATGATCAATGACGAATGGGTATTTATCACGAAAGAGTAATGACGAATTATCTACAGTAACGAATAAAGTTGTTATTTTGTTGTAACAAACTTGACACGTGGCAAGAATCAGTTAAGTTAAGTTAACGAATGAAGATTATACGCTTAGCGAATGGTCAAAATCATCATAACGAATGAGTGTGTATCTTCAAATTTTCAAACATTCAAGGTTCAATTACCAGATTTGAATATGTTTCCAGATTCAAACCTTTTCCAAAACATTCACAAATTAGTAGGTTTACTAGTCAAAACTTAACCAAATCACACATATAACCATTCAATTTCAACCTCGTGAACCCCCGAAACAATCCGAACCACAATAATCAATCTAAACTAAGTCCAAAAACTCTAAAAACAGAACCCTCTGTTCTCGTAATACACAAATTCAAACCAATTCCATCCCAATTAACCTTAATAACATGATTCAATAACCCCAAGTATCACACTACCAAAACCGAATTGAATTTCAATCAATTCATCATCCAATTGACATCTCATCATGTTAATTTAATGAAGATCAATAAAAAAACCTCAGATATATAATTAACACTCGAACAGTAAATTATCCAATCAGTTCATGATGAATTATCTTAACACATACACAATCTAACCCTCTAATTTCTCTGATACCACTTGAAAAAGCTTGAGCTACAGTCGATAGATCTATTCATATCAATTAACTTATGGATCTAGTTATCTGATATGTGTATGTGATTGATACGTTAATGAAGTGTGTTAGTGAGTAAATGGGCAGAGTAACGACTTAGAAAGAGAATACTTTAAACACACTTAATTTATGCAGGCTGGATCAACCTATATATAGAAGATAAATGCCATTTGTTACACATTCCGTAATGAATGACCTTCATTTGTTTTCATTACATTAAATAACAAAATGGTATAGAGAATGACTCATTCGCTATACCCCATTCGTCAACATTTCATGACGAATGGATACATATCAATAACGATTAAGGTCCGTTCGTTAAACATCCTTAACGAATGCACACGAATAACAAAATAACTATCATTCATTAAACATGCATAACGAATGACTACATAAAGCTTAACGAATGGGCATATAATTACTAAAATACCCTTATATTAAAATAATAATAAATTACAAACGATTACAAAAACTCGAGACGACCAAAACCATGCACTAACATCGAGTACTGTGGCCGCGTTATCCTCCAAGTAAGAAATAACGTATTACCTTTTATTCTCAGAATCGTTTTGCCAAGTTCCAACTCACAGTGCTCTCCCGCTACCAGTTACTACAGGAACTTGTCGTACTCCCATGCTTTAAGGTGCGAGAGTAAAAAAAAGGGAATTCATAAGGAATTTCCCTATACTAATTATAAAAATATTTTGCGAATGAGGCATAGCCTCTGAGATTGTGTGCGTGCATGATAACATAAATAAATAGTTAATTTATTAATTAAATAGGTAATCTGTAAACACATAAATAAAACACATAAGTTAATCAAGTGAGCACGTATGGGGTCCTAAGCATGTTACTAGGGAACCTCTAATAACATATTTTAAACATTCAGCTCTAATACCAATATGTCACACCCCAACCTACGGCGAAATGCCAGGGTGCGAACCGTTGAATAACATCTCACAAGGTACTATCATGCAATTTAACTATGACTATCTAATTAGTTATTTTAAATAACCAAATATCATCCAAGTACATCGAATATAAATCCCAAATATCAAAACAAAAATAGTCTTATCATAAATTTTAATCTTAAAGGCATCTCTAAATGTTTCTTCACCTTAGCTTTAAACCAACTAATAACATGCGAATGCGTACAAAATAACATATATTTGTTAACACTGGGCTGAGTGAGAAAGTCACCAGTTTCAATACAAAAAATATATATAAAAGAGAAAAACTAATATTGTGAGTATAGACAATCAAACCATTAGCAAATAAAGGGTGTCGGTTAACCATTTCCTATCGAATCGGGCTTTGGCTATTACGACAGTCGTATGTTCACACTATAATGTGATAATGATGAACCTCTCCGAATGCGGTACAAACAAACAAACAAACAAACGAACAAGTAGCAAATAGTCATTAAATTGATACACACACAATGTTCACAGTTTGCTAATGAGTATACGATATAATATGTAAGTATTTTGTAGTTACGCATAAGTACGCAAAATATTAAAAATCCGTAAAATATGGGGATTGAATTCTCACCTTATTACTTAGACAAGATTAGATAATAAGAATCAAAATAAACGAGAAACCGAACTTTTGATGAACTAACTGAGATAATCTAAACGAACCTAAAAGTTAGAGATAATAAACTAGAATTAAAACCAAGAACAACGAAACTGGATTCAGGTTAATTAGATATATAGAACTCAAGTTATGAGGTTTTCTAAATAAATAAGCGAGCTGAATTGTTCAGAATCCGAAATCCGAGTCGGGAGTCGGGTTCTTACCAGTACACCCAAAATTTTAATATGAGTCAAAAATTCTTACGGACTGAAAGCTAGTTTCGAATGGAAGTGGTAGAAATTGATCAATCAAAGTTGTTGATCAAATTGCCCTTACACTGGTCGGATTTCAATTGATCGTTTAATCCCCTAATCATAGAAATTTTTTGAGGTTTATTGTTAAGTGAATAATTATGAACGTATTTACAAAAGACAAATTACCCAGTAAACGTTTAGAATAATGAGAAATACTGAGTTAAAGCGTGGGAAACACCAAAGTCAACTGACCGCTTGCTTTTGAAGATGAAAACACTAGAACCAGGGGGTGGCAGCTAAGGGAAAAGGGTGAAATGTAAGATTTTAGTAAAATTGTAGGGTTCGAAGGTGTGGTTCGTTTAAATAGCCATGGGTTCAACTTATTGGCCAAGAAAACGACTCTTTAAGGTAAACTATTATTGCATTGATGACGAAATCGGGTCTCCGGATCAACATAATATCAATGAAAATGGTGGAGATGAGCCTAGACACTATTCAAAATCAAATTAATTTTCTTGGGACTCAAGTTTCGTGATTTAGGATCGATTAGGGAAAGATTTAGCATTAAACGAGGATTTTAAACCAATTTGGCTGCTGTGGTAGGCGTTTGCCCTGTGCGAAGCCCAAGGAGGTGCCCTTTCGCGCTACGCAAAGGGTGCATGCTGATCAGGATTTGGTTTTTCACATAATTAGCCACTAAAGTTTTAAGAATGCATATTTTAGCCATGATAAGCGATTTTAAGAGTTCCTAAGGGCTATTTGATATAATTGAAAGTTATAAAAGTATAAACTAAGTTAAACAAAATTATATACTAATAAATGCACACTTTTATAGATACGGAAGATCCGAATTACATTCCCGAATTGGGTAAACAAATACGAATACGAAAAATCCGAAATGCTACAGTAATCAATGGAATTGATCAACCTAACTTGTAGATTGATTGAAAATTCGTCCAATCATCAACACAATTTGGTTAATTTACAATGAATTGATAGTTGATCAATAAATATGAACCGCGAACTTATTTGACCACAACACTTATGAATGCGCATCCATAATGCAATTAAATGGAACCAGACACTCCTCATATTGTCGCTAAGAAAAGCCCTAAGTCAATTAAACTTGAGAAGCAATCCTGGTTTCATTTTGAATCAAGTTCTTGGCCGTAAAACCCTATTTCACGTTCTCCTTCAACTCACATTCATAACAGGATTTATCGTCGAGACTCCTCGTGGAACTAACATACTTATCTTCATTGTAAATGTTATCATCTTCTCGTTACTGTCTACATTATTTTAAAGGTTATTAATCACATCCCTTTTGTCTTTATTTTCTTTTGAGGGCGTTGTGCGTACTAGAAACTACTATTAGTATATTATTACACTCAAACACAACTCTTTTATTTGCGTGGTTGTGATATTACTCGATTAATTGTTGATTGTTATGTGATTTATGTGTTTCTTACTTTTATGGTTGCTTGGTATCTCATCCTCATAGTATGATCGTACACCGTCCGAGTAGACATTTCCTAATCTACAGGCATGTTCGAAAAGACACATTTGTTTGTTGGTTGCGAACTTATCCGAGTAAACATGTCTGAATCTAGTGACATGTTGAAAAGACACATCTATTTGATTTATGTTAATTGATGTTATTAACTAACTCAAGGAATTGTTATTTCCCATTATTATTATTATTACACCAAATTGTGAATTATTCACTAAACATGTGTTATTGACAAATTATTATTACGAATATTGCAGGTTGTTAGTTCAGATGATTTGAAGTGGAAAACATAGATTGTAATTTAGGATAATTAATAAAATTAGAACAATTGTTGTAATATCTTTTGTTTTAAATACTTTGTGTACTTTGATATGAATTAACTAATTAGATATTGGCACTTGAACTATTTTAGTGTCATTGAGCTATGACACAATTGTTGTCGCATCCTGGCATGTTCCGACGTTAAGTTGGGGTGTGACAGAACTGAATGTTTCAGTTTTGTTTAGAACCTTTAAAGCTGCTTCTATAGCTGCCTAAACATCAATTCAATTGATTAAATCTTCAATTTTTATAAATTTAAAAATTATTGAACTCCAACGACGTTTTATTTTGATTTTGGTTTTTGAGTATTGAGATTTCATACTTTAAGCTCTGATTAGGGTTTAGAAATTGGAAGAGATAGAGTGAGGGGTTCAGAATTTGGATCATAATCATTTTGTAATCGATAAATTTTATCAGGAAGTAGTTTTGAGTTATTTACAAAACTGTTATCGCGTATTTTATAATCTCACGCTCTGAAGGTCGAGTACGTAATGCACGATAAGCCCTTATTATAGGATATACATATATATATATATATACAAAATTACATAAATTTTCCTTTATGTTTGTAGAAAATTTCATTGCTTGTCATTTATCTTCAAAATTTATCTATTTTGTTATTTATGTTTTCAAATGTTATGCCGTTTGTCCTTTAGCCCTAACACAGTTTGTTTTTTCTCTTTAAATTTGATTACATGCCTTGCACATGATGTTAACTTAGTCATTTAACCCTTTTATGAAAAGAAATATTTTAATAATTAAACGAGTTTTTATATAAATGAAAAAAAAAATATCTCTCTCACTCTTAATTTCTTCTCTCATTCATCCACCCCCACACTACCACCATCCAACCTCCAAATGCCATCTCTGCAAACAGTGTAATACCCCGGCTTTAAGCGGAATACACCCAGGTGCAACGTACATATCATTCATAAGCTCGTTACACTATTAAATGTGACAAATATATATATATATATATATATATATATATATATATATATATTATTCCATAATTTCTCTAGTACACTAGTAGTATGATAATGATACAAATAACATTATACCAAAATCACAAATATTATTCGTTTAAATAAAATTTAGCTCGATCTACTTTTCTCGTTCCTTGCACTTCATCATTTCAACTTGTAGCATGTTTAAAATAATAACATTTGTCAACAACACATGTTGGTGAGATTTCAAAAGGCTTACATGTGTGTGTGTCTATATATATATATATATATATATATATATATATATATATATATATATAATGTGTGATTGCACAATCGTCATGTGATATATGTTCAGACATAAGTAAATAAAAGAATATAATGACGTCCTCTCGTTCCTTTGTTTGAGGACATAGTAATAGGAGAAATGAGAACCACCAAGCATAACAACCGAAGTTAAAGCGTTAGGCGGCACACGTACGTATCGTCGGACCCTCCCACTATGTATATGTGTTTGCGTTTTTGCGTAACTTCCACCAAAAAATAATAGACACGTTGCACATAACACACGTATATATCATAAACAATATGAGTAAATAAAAACAACGTGAACGATATAATGTGACTCAGTTTGCTAACAAATGAATAACTAACGGAGTAAAAACTTAGAGGTACCACACCCCAAATATATTGTAAAGCAGTAAATAGGGGTTATGAAAACTCACTTGTTACAGTAAGCAAGTGAATGCGAACTAAGCGTTTAAGAGAGATGAACTGGACAAGTTCGGTTCGACGAGCGGTCCTAGAAAATAAATTCTAGTTTCAAAGTAATGGACATGAAATAAAATATCAAAGACGATGATAAGGTTTGTTCAAAGTTTGGAGTTTTAGAGTTTATAACGAAAAATATATATTTTCCTCTATAATTGGTTTAGTTATTTTGTTTACGTAAAAATTATTTAAGTTGTTAAAATTTATAAAGATTATGGGCTGCGATATTTGTTAATAAGTTTTTATGAGTTCAGTCGCTCAAGAAAGTTAAACGGGCCTAAAAAGTAAGAAAGCAGTTTAAGCGAGTGGTTTATTTTTTTAGTTAGTCCCAAACCCGATTTTTATGTCGGGTTTGTTTCCGTCATGGTTAAAAAATGTTATTATTTGGTTAGAACTTTTAGTAGTTTATGTTTTAAAAGTTATATGTAGAAAATAACCAAACTTTGTACAAATTAAACATAAGCGAGTTGATTTCGTTTTCAGTCGGAAGAATGACTTTGAAAATACTTTTCATATAGCATAACATCCTATATGAACTAAATTCGTAGAAAAATTAACATACTAACCTGAAGAGGGAACTTGAACGAGAAAAGGAAAATCTGGACAGTTGACTTTTCTTGGTTAAACTAAGACTTTACACAAGTTATAGAGCTAGAACACACATGGGAATGAAATAAGCTATGGTGAAATATTTCAATAGTGAAGTGGTGTTTATATAGGCTAAAAATCGTTAGTAACAAGGAGGAAGTGAGCAAATGAAAAGGCTAGTCAAATGGCTAGTCATGAACATGAATTAATTGCAATTTAAAGGCTTTTTATCCAAATTGTTGAGTAGAGAATGCTCTATAAAGTTGCAAAAGAGTCTAGGCTCAAGGTTTAACTTTCAAACAATTCAAATATCATAAAATCGGTCGAGCAAGGATCAAGCTAAGCATTAAGCTCGTTTGACTGATCTACACATGCGTTGTGTATTGCGACATAGTTGAGGTAACGACCTTCGTTTCTCGACAAAACTGAGCTCCGTCTCGTAACACTACGGATCTTAAATATATTCGTCATGTAGTGCGACGGGTTTGCAGATAACGAAAGTTTTTCTATTTGGAAGAAATGGTCCTTGGACGGTATTTTAAATGCAATAATGGTTCGAAATACATGAAATTTAACTGGTAAACAATTTCATCACATCTAAACAACATGACATGCATAAATACTCAATAAATACACAACTTTATTAATAAACGAAGACCCGAAGTTTTAAATGGGTTGGTTTTCAGGTACTCATAATTAACGAATGTTACAAACACCACCATCTCTGCCTCCCCACCCCTTCTCCGTATCGTCTTATTTATGCCCTATTGGAGATGAAGCCACTGGAAGCTCCTCCATAACCACGACCACCATTGAAGATGTGGAACAATTAGGGTTGAAGACAAGATTTCTCTCAACGTCATGGTTATTTCCCTCACTGTCACGATTCACCTAGAACCCTAACTCCCGTCAACATCCACCAGCAAACCTCCACCACCGTTAAATCCTAGGTTTTAAGTTTTGTCTGCCTCAACTATTCCTATTATTCAAACCGTTTAAGAATATCCACTATTTGTTCCGAATTGAGAAGTGAGAACGTTGAAAAGGTGAAGGTTATTATTATCATGCTAAAAATGGTAATTATGGTGTTAATTTAGAAATTTAATCTTTGCAACTTACTGTACGTTATTGAACTAATTATGAGCCAAAGCATGTTTAGATCGGATTTATCAATCGAGCGAATTCTAGAATATTTGAAACCCCCTTTTGCGGTTGATTCATTAAACAAATTTTCAGTTAAATTAGAGTTTCATGCAAGTTTAGCATCATTTTATGGTTCATTTGTGTTAAAATGTCCAGTAAATGGCGAAAAGATTGAAGCCAAAAGCTACAAAAAACATTGAAATCAAAAGCCATCAAAGAATCAAGATTCATCATCTTTCTTTCTCGATTGTATCCATCTGTCTTTGATTTGGACAGAATAGGATGAATGGACTTTAATTAGGCTTCCAGTTTGGCCAGAAGATGGTGAATGAGCTTCGATTAGGGTTCCGATTTACCATAGTACAATTAATGGTGTTTGTTTTAATGGTGGTTGTCTTCCTTTTCTCAACTTAAATTAGGGATGAGCTCGGTACCGTACCGGTACCGAAAATACCGATCCCGAAATTCGCAAATTCTTGGTACCGGTACCAGTACCGAAATATTCGGTTCGGCACCGGTACGGTACCTGGATAGTACCGTTACCGAATGTCAAAATTTGGGAAATACCAATTCGTATCTTACCATATCGGTACCGTACCGATCACATAACTTAAAACTTTGGTACCGATTCGGTACCGACGATACCAAATCAGTACCAATTTTGCACATCTATAACTTAAATTTACTAAAGTGGACAAGGGTGCGGTGGCGGTGGCGGTGGTGATGGATGGGAAACAGAGAAAAAATGGTGGGTACGCTAGATTTGGTGGTGGGAAGATGTGATAGTGGGTTCCGGAGGCAGTGTTGGTGGCTCGTTAGAGATGGTAGTGGACAAACTCAAAGTGGAGAATGGTGTTGGGGTTGGGTATAAATACACACACACACACATATATATATATATATATATTTAATTATTAAAGTACATTTTTGATAAAAGGGTAAAATGACTAAGGTGCCCGCAAGTGCAAGCAAAGACTTAACTAGAAAAACTAACTTGGTTAGGACTAAAGGACAAATGATGTAGCATTTGAAAACATAAAGAACAAAACATATCAAATTTGAAGATAAAGAACAAGCAATGAAATTTTCTGCAAATATAAATGACAATTTATGTAATTCTCTCTCTCTCTCTCTATCTATATATATATATATATATATATATATATATATATATATATATATATATATATATATATACGTATATATTAAATCTTAAATATAATATAAACGAAAGTTTTAAGTGTTCTCTGGTTGCTCCCTAAGGCTTCTCATGCATTTGTCCCAAATTCATGAGGTATGAGTCTCACCAGACCCAAATATCCCTTAACGGGTTATAACATCTCATTAAATTAAAAAACATCTAACCAAAATATTTAATATGATAATCTTATAAAAAAAGGATATATTAAAAATTGTTAGTGCACGTTTTGGCATATCGGTCTTTGTTTATTTATGTAATTGGTCTTATTAATGTATAAAAGCATTTTGGTAAATGTAATAATGCCATTCGATAATGTAAGGTTCCATTCGTTATGTGTTGTATAACGAATTAGTACATATGGTATTAATAGGCCATTCGTTGAGCGTGTTTAACGAATGAGAATAAACGAATGAGTCATTCGTTGTACTTAATGTATATGATAGGGAATGATGACGAATATAGCACATTCGTTATGTGATGTATAACAAATGGGGTCGTCATCTATATATACTTTGTATCCTGTTAACTTATAAAGCAGTCGTTATTATTATCTAAGATCTTCTCATTACGAAGCCCAAATTTACACTCACACACTCATCCTTAACGTAATTCAAGCCGTACCTAATCACTAAATCATATCAAGCGACTAGATCCTTAATGTGTTCGTATTGATTGTAACAATAATCGTACAAAGCGGTATCCCACGTGGTATCAGAGCCACTATGTAACAACGTGAAAATTTCTAGTTCAAAGTATCAAATTTCCAAAGTCTAGGGACTAAAATTGCCAAATTCTAAAGTTGAGGGTTTAAATTAAAAATTCTGATTTCCTGACCCATCGTGCTACGCGATGAGTTAGAGGACAGCCCCATCGCGTATCGCGATGGGGTACCTGACACGACAGCCCCATCGCGTATCGCGATGGGGTACCTGACACAACGTGACACGTGTGCCACGTGGCACACGGTGGCACTGGTTATCGCCACATGTCACCACGTGGCAACACTGCTGCCACGTGTTGCCACGTGTAGCGGTGCCTGACACATGTCAACATGTGGCAGGTCTACGCTGTGAGTCAGCAGACCTATATCACGATACGCGATAAGTCTGCTGAGGCACCCATCTCATAGCGCGATGGGAGCCAAATTTTCGTCTATAAATAGCAGCCATGGGTTGCTCATTTCCACATCCCAAAACCTGCTCTCACATCTCTCTACTCTCTCTCTAACTATACCTCGATAAGCGTGCCATAATACCTCGTTAAGCGTGCCCCGATCCCTCGATTGTGTAACGAAGTTTCCTCGAAGTTGTGCCACCCTCCACCTACATACCAAGAAGGTGTTGTAAATGGCAAGGAGTCTCGAATGTCGTGTCAACGAGTGTTGAAGATTTGGCATTCCTCGATTTGCGTGTCGAGAAGATTAAAGCGGCATTGGAGTACTGCTCGTGTACCTAGGGTTTCTATACGCCATTAATGTTAGGCTTAATGATGAATTCAATATAATTTAATATTATGTTCAAGGCTTAAGCCTTAAGTCGAGGTTATACTCGATACCTCGATAAAAGAAAAGAAAAGAAAACATAAGAAAGAAATGAATAAAAGATTATTGAATATTGAGATAACATATATATATGTGTGTAAGTATATATGTATATATTCTTTGTTATGAAATTATTATTTAATGAATAAGAGTGTTCTTAAATAATAAAAGAAAACGTTTCTTGGAGAAGAAGAAACGTCGGGTTTTTAATATAAACTAAAGGTTTATAATTTACTTTTAAACTAAAGGCTTTCAAGTAAATAAGAATTGAACTAAAGGTTTAATCGAGGATTGAGATATAAGACAAAAGGTCTTAAGCCGGATCGTGTATCCGACTAACAAATATTTATACTCGTACTATAGATGCGAGATAAAGAAAGGGAAAGACTCTTGGACGGTGAGTGAAGCCGATCCTAAAGAGACAAGGTGAATACGCCCCCAAACTTTTATTTATTTTAAAATGAGTCAAACATGTTATTTGAAATTGTTTACAAGGAACTATGTGTTCCTAAAACCGTTATAAATAAACGGTATAAAACTAGCCCTCAGGCTGTGGTATACGTATGTCTGGATCCTTACATAGGTGGTACTATGCGATGTATGGGCATGATCGCACCACCCTTGGTCGTAGGACGCTCTCCTGCAGGGAGTACGACCTTATGTGTATATTTACGGGTACTTAACTAAGTCGAACGCTGCGGTGTTTGCTGAGGTGACCTAGCATAGAGGATCATATTTATAATGTGTTATTTGACTTTGTTATTCCTAAGCAACGTTGGGCCGAGGCAGGCGTAGTCTCGAGGGGTAATAAAGTAAAAGAAATATTTTTGCGTCAGCGTGTTCACCAGCATCCGTTGCTGACGTATTTTATTACATTTTGCAGGTGAACAAGATTAGCGCTTGGAAGCATCGAAGTGCTATGTTTAAATCCGATGGCTCGGATCTTTTGTTCAAACCTTAATATATAATGATGGTGGTTTTTGTAATGTAAAAAACAAGTAATATTTTGTACTTAAGTTTGGGAATCTTTTAAAATCTCAACTTTTGTTTAATGTAAATATTTTCAAATTAAACCCAAAAGTTTTATAAGACTTCCGCTAAATTAACGTAACTCTGATTTATTTACACTTGTGGTACCAACTATTGATCATACTCCTAGGCCTAAGATGGGGGTGTGATAGGTTGGTATCAGAGCCATCGATATTAGCGAATTGGGTATCATAAAAAAATACCCAAGCTTCGATCCAAGTATAGGAAACTATTTGATTATTTGTTTTAAGGATAAGATAGGCTGGTAACCTTTCTATCCCTCTTTACATTCTAAACCACCCAAATTGTTAGATGTTTTTATTAAAGCTCTTATAGAGAATTTTGTTCGCAAGGCCAAGGAAGTCGGTATAGCTGAAACTTATCCCGAGGATAACATGAGCGATGGATATTATGAAGCATTCTTTGATCAAGACGTGGAACGAGACTTGTCCAAACCTTTGTATTACCCTGGAAGTAAGCATTTCCCGATAGAAGTACCTGATAGTCCGCCCAAGCCAAGTGTTGAGCCCCCTAGACACTCCAGCTATCACCCACCAACCATACCGATGTATCAACCATCACAAGAACCACAAAACTATCCCACTGGATATTTCCCAAATGCACACCCATCCTATACCTTCCTTTCAAACTGACCCATAAAGGAAGAACCACGAAGCCCGTCCTCTAACTGGATGCAGTGTCATTCCGACCCATGCCGATGGTTTACCGGAAGCTCTACTTTCAATGATGTTAGCTCCCAACCAAACAATATCGAAGTGCCGTCCCGCAAGCCCAAGATGAGGGTAATGATGCCTTACGAAAATTTCAAGATGCCCCCCAATGGAGAACGAAACGACACAACCAATGGAGGAAGATGAAAATGAATCTAAGGAAGAAGAACCCATTGAAGAGGAGGATCCCGATGAGGAAGAAGATCCCAAAGAAAATGATGAGGACCCTGTGGAAGAATCCGAGGAAGAAATGGAAGAAGAGCATCCTGAGAACTCTAACGAGATGACAAGCTCAATGAATGGATCACTCACTTCCAGAAATCCAAGCTACGGTTCCGTCGATCCGTATGTTCAATATTTGGAGCAACTAAGGAACCAAGCTTCATCAAGCTTCCCGCCATTTCAAGGGAGAATTCCTTCAATTCAAGAACAAGCTGATGAAATTCGTGAGCAGAACCAAGCTGCCAAGACCTACCTCTACCTTGCATCTGACCAGACTTATGTTTCGTATCCTGAGCCGCAGAACCATTACGAGATGGTAACACTAGGTTATCGCGACCCGCCTCCGCAGTACGAATATCCCAACATAGTCCCGCAGTCGTACGAAGAACATCTGGATCGTGCATCGCATGAGACCGACGACTAGAGGAAGAAGGTAGATGAGAAAGAGAAGGAAAAGAAGGAAGTTGGAAAAGCACTCCTTCGTAAATGCAAGAAACTAACGAAGGTTGTGAAGAAGTTCTTGAAGGACTAAAGATGGGAGAATACGATGTAAAGCTATGTGTAAAATAGTTTTTATATGTTA
This sequence comes from Bidens hawaiensis, assembly GCF_021521415.1. Taxonomy (NCBI): domain Eukaryota; kingdom Viridiplantae; phylum Streptophyta; class Magnoliopsida; order Asterales; family Asteraceae; genus Bidens; species Bidens hawaiensis. The sequence goes on from NW_027495635.1 coordinate 125,424, forward strand.
TGTGTATGAATAAAGAATGTATGAAACGTTCTTTTTTAATGATAAGACAAGCTATATATATCGTTGAAACGATATATATACGTATGTGTAATAGAAAATATATATATATATGTATAATAAATAAAAGTGTGTTTTAAAGAGAAATATTGTTAAAATTTCAGACTAAATTGAAAAAGATAAGGAAAATGTCTGAACAAAGCAATAATAATGAAAATGCTCATAAAGAAAAAAAAATGAAAGACAAGGGGAAAGGCCTCGAGAACGCGCGAGAGGAAGAAATTGCCGAGAAATATATGAATAAAATTCAAAAGATGATAAAAGATGCCGTGAGGGAAGAATACATGAATAGATCTCATTCTAGGCAATCTCGAAATTCTCAATCTGTCAATCCTTCTAAACCCGTTAAATCCCGTCCTAATCCCTCTCGAGTTGAAGAGAGTGTGCATGAGTCTAACGCCGACGGCGTAGTTAGACATGAGTTCAAGAAACTCAAAATAAGTGGTTGTTCGTTTAAAGACTTCAAATACTATGGACCGAAAGAGTTCCATGGTGATAAGGGAGCCATTTCAACCGTAAGATGGCTCAAGGAGATGGAAACAATAGTGATTACTAGTAAGTGTTCTGAGGTTGAGAAAATTCAGTATTCAGCCCTTATGTTTAAGGGTAAAGTGTTGGAATGGTGGAATGCTCTGTTGATGAGCAAAGGGAGAGATGTTATGTATGGTTTAAGTTGGGAAGATTTTAAAGCCTTGTTGATGGCAAAGTTCTGTCCCATGCACGAGACTGATCAGATTCAAACAAAATTTTTGAATCTCAAGGTCGTTGGGACAAACCTCCGCGAATACAATACCAAGTTCCATGAGTATTGTCGCCTTGTTCCCCAGCTGGTTCACCCCGAATCCAGCAAAGTCACGAGATATATTTGGGGACTCCAGCGGGAAATCCGCGACATGGTAAGGTTTCACCTACCACAAACTGCTGACTCTGCAATGAGTTGGCCGGTTATCTAATGGGCGGCATGGTTCGTAACAGAGAAGAAGACAAGAAGGTTACGACACCAACAACTCAAGGAAGAACAAGTGGAGGAAATAATCGCTTCAAGGGTAAGGGCGTGAACCAAAGTCGATTTAATTCAAACGCCCCACAATGCAAGACTTGTAGGAAGTATCACAAAGGGCGTTGCAACTTTGCCCCGCCTCCTAAGGTGTGTGAATCATGCAATCGCACGGGTCACGATGCTGCTGATTGCTGGAAGAAGAGGATGACTTGCTTTAAAGGCAAGGAGATGGGCCATTTGAGTTTTGAGTGCCCGAAGAACAAGCCCGCTACTGGTGGTGAGGGTGGAAGTGGCAAGGACAAAAAGGGAAATGCTCGAGTCTTCGTACTCGACACAAAAAGGGCCGCTGACGTACCAGAAACCATAACCGGTACGTTTCTAGTTAACGACACCTATGCTAGAGTTTTGTTTGATTCGGGTGCGAATTTTAGTTTTATAGATTATAGATTCTGTAGTCTATTAAACGAACCATTAACTAAATTAGATAAAACTCTAAGCATCGAGACTGCTAGCGGTGAAGTCATTAAGATCTCCGAAGCTCTTGAAAACGGAAAAAGCCTTCTAGCTGGTTATTTGTTACCTATTTGTTTGTTACCCATGAGATTGGCTGGTTTTGATATTGTACTTGGTATGGATTGGTTATCCGATAACCATGCCCGTATTATCTGCAATAGCAAAACTATTGAACTTCAAGCCCCCGATAAACGAACGATTCGAATTGAAGGGGACAAAGATGCTGGCCAAGTTAGTATAATCTGTATGATTAGGGCCAACAAATGTTTAAATCAAGGATGCCTTGCATTCATGGCCTATGCCACTAAAGAGTCTAAGCCAAAAGAAATCAAAGACGTTCCTATTGTTTCCGAATTTTCTGACGTCTTTCCTGATGAACTCCCTGGTATTCCTCCCGATCGCGAAGTAGAATTTAGAACCGATCTGATTCCCGATACTGTTCCAATCGCCAAAGCTCCATATTGCTTAGCGCCAACCGAAATGAAGGAGTTAAAGAAACAACTTGATGAGCTTTTGGAGAAAGGTTTCATTCGACCGAGTTCGTCGCCTTGGGGAGCACCGATTCTATTCGTCAAGAATAAGGACGGTTCCATGAGGATGTGTATCGACTATCGTGAGTTGAACAAAGTTACAATCAAAAACCGGTATCTACTCCCTCGTATTGATGACCTTTTCGATCAACTTCAAGGTGCTAGCTTCTTTTCAAAAATCGATCTTCGTTCCGGCTATCACCAACTTAAAGTTCAATATGAAGACATTCCAAAGACTGCTTTCCGAAGAAGGTATGGACATTATGAGTTCACGGTTATGCCATTTGAACTTACTAATGCTCCAGCCGCGTTCATGGATATGATGAAACCGTATTTGCAAGCCTTACTTAGATAAATTTGTTATCGTATTCATCGAAGACATACTAATTTACTCTAAGTATAAGGCCGATCATGAAATTCACCTTCGTACTTTGCTTGAAATTCTTAGAACCGAGGAGTTGTACACCAAGTTCTCGAAGTGCGAGTTCTGGTTGCACGAAGTGGAATTTCTTGGTCACATTATTAACTTAAACGGTATTCAAGTGGACCCCGCCAAGATTGAAGCTATCTCTAAGTGGGAAGTTCTGAAGTCGCCAACCGAGATCCGAAGTTTCTTAGGTTTGGCCGGCTACTACCATAGGTTCATCGAAAACTTTTCTCGTATCGGCGTTCCAATAACTTCTTTAACTCGAAAGAATATCAAGTATGAATGGGGAACGAAGCAACAAGAGGCGTTCGATATACTCAAACAAAAACTCACCCAAGCACCTATCTTGGCTTTGCCAGAAGGTACTAAGGATTTTGTGGTATTTAGTGACTCATCCCACTCCAGTTTGGGATGAGTACTAATGCAACGAAAGAAAGTAATCGCCTACGCCTCTCGAAAACTCAAAGTACACGAAAAGAATTACACGACACACGATCTAGAGTTAGGCGCCATAATCTTTGCACTTAAGATTTGGAGGCACTACCTCTATGGAGTACGATTTACTGTGTACACCGATCATAAGAGTTTGAAACACATTTTCGATCAAAAGAGCTCAACATGCACCAACGACGATGGATGGAGACTCTTAACGATTATGATTGTGAGATTGTGTATCATGAAGGCAAGGCCAACGTCATGGCCGATGCCTTAAGTCGTAAAGAGCATGAAAACCTAAAAGGGTTCGAGCTTTGCGCCTAGAAATCCAAATTGATCTTTTTGAACAAATCAAATCCGCGCAAATGCAAGCAATAAAAGAAAACCAAATCTCCGATGAAAAACGCAATGGCACCATTGACTCGTTAGTCAAAGGTGACGATGGTATCCTAAGACTCAGCAATAGGATTTGGGTACCGATCGTTGGAGGTTTGCGTGAGAAAATCTTGAACGAAGCTCACCAGTCGAAATACTTGATGCATCCCGGAAGTGATAAAATGTACCACAACCTAAAGGCGAACTATTGGTGGAATGGGATGAAAAAAGATGTCGCTTCGCATGTTGCGAAATGTTTGACTTGTTTGAAAGTCAAGGCTGAACACCAAAGGCCTTCGGGATTGCTTCAGCAACCTGAGCTTCCAGTATGGAAGTGGGAGTTAATTACCATGGACTTTATTACAAAACTCCCGAAGACGACTCGATAACATAATGCTATTTGGGTGATTGTGGACCGCTTAACAAAATCCGCACACTTCATACCCATCAATGAGTCGTACTCTATGGATAGATTAGCACGTATTTATGTAAACAACATCGTCGCTTTGCATGAAGTACCGATGTCTATAATATCTGATCGAGACAGTCGTTTTACGTCTCACTTTTGGAAAAGCTTCCAACAAGCCCTCGGTACAAAGTTGAACCTTAGCACTGCTTATCATCCACAAACCGATAGGCAAAGCGAAAGGACGATTCAAACGTTGGAAGACATGCTCCGCGCTTGTGTGATCGATCTAGGTGGAAGTTGGGATGACCACTTACCCCTAATAGAATTCTTGTACAATAATAGCTATCATGCAAGTATTCAAACCGCACCGTTCGAGGCGTTGTATGGAAGAAAGTGTAGACCGCCCGTGTGTTGGTCTGAAACTGGAGACAGTCAGTTATCTGGACCCGAGATAGTCCAAGAAACCACCGAAAAGGTTATCCAAATCCGAGAACGACTTAAGACGGCACGTGATCGCCAAAAGAGTTAAGCCGATGTTCGTCGTAAGCCGTTAGAGTTCAATGTCGGTAACAAAGTGTTATTGAAAGTCTCGCCTTGGAAGGGCATCGTTCGCTTTAGAAAGAAAGGAAAATTGAGTCCTCGATTCGTTGGACCTTTTGAGGTACTCGAATGAATCGGCGCTGTTACATACCGATTGCGACTGCCTCAGGAAATGCAAGGGATACATGACGTATTCCATGTTTCGAATCTGTGTAAGTGTTGACCGATGAATCGTTGGCTATGCCATTAAAAGACGTTGAAATAAATGAGAACTTAAACTTCGTAGAACGTCCAATACAAATTGAAGTTTCGAAAACAAAAAAGTTAAAGAAAAGAACATTGAAAATAGTGAAAGTTAAATGGGACTCGCGTAGAGTGCCCGAATATACTTGGGAACTCGAATCGGAAATGAGAAAGAAATACCCCCACTTGTTTGAGTAAAGCAATCTCGAGGACGAGATTTGTTTCAAGGTGGGGAGGATGTAACAACGTGAAAATTTCGAATTCAAAGTATCAACTTTCCAAAGTCTAGGGACTAAAATTGCCAAATTCTAAAGTTGAGGGTTTAAATTAAAAATTCTGATTTTCTGACCCATCGCGCTACGCGATGAGTCAGAGGAGAGCCCCATCGCGTATCGCGATGGGGTACCTGACACAACGTCACACGTGTGCCACGTGGCACTGGTTATTGCCACGTGTCACCACGTGGCAACACTGCTGCCACGTGTAGCGGTGCCTGCCACGTGTCAACACGTGGCAGGTCTACGCTGTGAGTCACTAGACCTATATCGCGATACGCGATAGGTTTGCTGAGGCACCCATCGCGTAGCGCGATGGGAGCCAAATTTCCGTCTATAAATAGCAGCCATGGGATGCTTATTTCCACATCCCAAAACCTGCTCTCACATCTCTCTACTCTCTCTCTAACTATACCTCGATAAGTGTGCCATAATACCTCGTTAAGCATGCTCCGATCCCTCGATTGTGTAACGCGTTTTCTCGAAGTTGTGCCACCCTCCACCCACATACCAAGAAGGTGTTGTTGATGGCAAGGAGTCTCGAAAGTCGTGTCAACGAGTGTTGAAGATTTGGCATTCCTCGATTTGCGTGTCGTGAAGATTAAAGCGGCGTTGTAGTGCTGCTCGTGTCCCTAGGGTTTCTATATGCCATTAAGGTTAGGCGTAATGATGATTTCAATATAATTTAATATTATATTCAAGGCTTAAGCCTTAAGTCGAGGTTATACTCGATACCTCGATAAAAGAAAAGAAAAGAAAACATAACAAAGAAATGAATAAAAGATTATTGAATATTGAGATAACATATATATGTGTGTAAGTATATATGTATATATTCTTTGTTATGAAATTATTATTTAATGAATAAGAGTATTCTTAAATAATAAAAGAAAACGAATACGTTTCTTGGAGAAAAAGAAACGTCGGGTTTTTAATATAAACTAAAGGTTTATAATTTACTTTTAAACTAAAGGCTTTCAAGTAAATAAGAATTGAACTAAAGGTTCAATCGAGGATTGAGATATAAGGCTAAAGGTCTTAAGCCGGATCGTGTATCCGACTAACAAATATTTATACTCGTACTATAGGTGCGAGATAAAGGAAGGGAAAGACCCTTGGACGGTGAGTAAAGCCGATCCTAAAGAGACAAGTTGAATACGCCCCCAAACTTTTACTTATTTTAAAATGAGTCAAACATGTTATTTGAAATTGTTTACAAGGAACTATGTGTTCCTAAAACCGTTATAAATAAAGGGTATAAACCTAGCCCTCAGGCTGTGGTATACGTATGTCTGGATCCTTACATAGGTGGTACTATGCGATGTATGGGCATGATCGCACCACCCTTGGTCGTAGGACGCTCTCCTGCAGGGACTACGACCTTATGTGTATATTTACGGGTACTTAACTAAGTCAAACGCTGCGGTGTTTGCTGAGGTGACCTAGCGTAGAGGCTCGTATTTATAATGTGTTATTTGACTTTGTCATTCCTAAGCCACGTTGGGCCGGGGCAGGCGTAGTCTCAAGGGGTAATAAAGTAAAAGAAATATTTTTGCGTCAGCGTGTTCACCAGCATTCGTTGCTGACGTATTTTATTACCTTTTGCAGGTGAACAAGATTAGCGCTTGGAAGCATCAAAGTGCTATGTTTAAATCCGATGGCTCGGATCTTTTGTTCAAACCTTAATATATAATGATGGTGGTTTTTGTAATGTAAAAACAAGTAATCTTTTGTACGTAAGTTTGGGAATCTTTTAAAATCCCAACTTTTGTTTAATGTAAATATTTACAAATTAAACCCACAAGTTTTATAAGACTTACGCTAAATTAACGTAACTCTGATTTATTTACACTTGTGGTACCAACTATTGATCATACTCCTAGGCCTAAGATGGGGGTGTGACACACTGTCCGATTGTTCGAGTGATTAGAGGCTAAATTAACATCAATTGATGTTAATTTATTGATTAATTGTATTGAATTGGATTTTGAAGCTGTACGAAATAGTTTTGATCAATTACACCATAATTAGTTATTAATAGATATCAAAATGACCTGTGAACAGTTTGTACTCAGATCCCGAAGGTTCGTTTGTGATTAAGTGTATTTGAAGATATGAACGTTTTGGCGGGAACAATGGTAGTTTGGATTGGTTTTGTGTGAAATTGGATTGGTTTGGACTAGATTTGGGTGTCTGGATTGGTTTGGTGAGGTTCGGAATGATAAGACGAGTAGTTTGGTAGGTTATTTATTGAATTTGGTTAAGATTCAGACTATTAATACAAGTTTAAGTGTTGCCCGAATTTGTGTTTGAATCTGGAAAATTGATGAATGTTTGAAGATTTGAATACCTATTCGTTACGGATAAATTCACTTTCGTTATGTGTAACTGACCATTCGTTTGAACAATAGAAACTGTTTTTGCCACACGCCAATCTGTAACAACTGCTCATTCGTCTATAGTAGCACATTCGTTACATCTACAGTACTTCATTCGTTACACAAAATTCATTCCTTACCATTCATTACTGATCATTCATTATTTAATCATTCGTGTGAACAGTAAACACATTATGTACCATTCGTGAAGAATTTTAACCTATTCGTTACCAAAACCATACATCCATTTGTGACCAACCAACACTTCATTCGTTAAAGCAATTTCACATTCGTTACGAATTTTACAAGTTTAGCCTAAAACTTTCATTACTTGACAGTTTCTACCCATAATTTTTCAAGTTTGACAGTTTAAACCCCACATTTTCTGAAAAATGGCTAATCTTTAAGCATTAGCTTCTCAGAAAATGATTATGAAATAGATGCTTCATCTAGATGTTGAGATTGGATCACACTCACAGTGTCCCATGCTGATGAAACTGAGTGACTTCGCCAAATGGGAACCGAGGTTTAGAGCTCATTTATGATCGGTACATTTTGATTGTTCTCGAATCCTTAATAATGTATACAGTCCTCCCATGATTGGTGATCCAAGTACCGGTTATGAAGAAATACCGTTTGATACTTACAATCAAGATGAGAAGAAATCTTTGAAGATTGAGACTAAAGCTTATTCGAATTTGACAATGGCATTACATGATAATATTTTCCATCAAGTTGGATGTATTAAGATCTGTGCTTCTCTTTTCAACATTTTAGAATGAGGAGTATACGTAACACGTTGGATAGTAAGAAGGTCATGTTGAAGTTTCAATACCGAAACTTTTATTTATTGAAAGGTGAGACCGTCGAAGAAATGTTGACGAGATTTTGTCATCTCATTGCCGAAATGACAAAATTAAATATGGAACCTACTCAATTTGACCAAATTGATACGGTCAAGAATTCGTCGCTGAATTCATATTCCACTTTCTTAGTGGTGTTGAAAGAAAACAATTTCTTCAAGGATGACGATTTGACTGCATTGGAGTTAATGTAGGAGATTGAGGAACGAAAGTATGATTTGAGATGCCAGAATTCTTCAAAGGATAATCAAGATCCTACTTATATCGTAGTTCATTATCTATGAGAAGTAGTTCGCCTCCTATCTTTGCTTTTTATTCTCAGAATAAAGAAGTTCCTCAAGCTGCCAATGCATCTATGCCTAACGTTTGCTTTATGGCATCTAGTTCCAACAATTCTGGTGGGTCAAGCACGTCATTTGCTGGTGCTAGTAATTCGTCAACTTCTCAACTACCAAAAGTCAACATGAAAGAAGCATAACAACACCGTGCTTTCTTAAGTGCTTTCATGAGTTCTTATGAACAACTAGTTGGTGGAAAAATCGCCACAAGTGAATTATATGATGACGATTATGACCAAATAGACCAATATGATTTAGAGCTTATGGATATTAAATGGAATATGGCAATGATCGTAAGTAAAGTCAAGAGGTTCATGTAGAAGACTGGGAAACATTTGCCTACTCTGAACAAAAGAGTTGGTTTTGATAAGTTAAAGGTGTGTTGCTACAATTGTCTAGACCTTGGGCATTTTGCTAAAGAATGTGATAAACCCAATAAAGAATACAAGGACCCCGTAGTTAAGCTCGAAGCACTGGAAAGAAGTATTATAATTCCAGAGAAAAGACTTCCGGGGGTGAATATGTGAAATGGGGTGGATCACAAGCTTTATTAACTTCTGAAGGTATCGAATGAAACCAAAGAATTTTGGGATGTCCTTCTGATGGAAACCAGGAGAACCTTGCCATGTTCGAGTCTGTTAAACATTGTCAAGACGCAAGGGGTGTGGATTGACTGCTGATAGTGATGAGTCAGAAACTGAGTCTGATTCTGATGTGTCTAGCCACGAGCCTCAAAGTTCTTTTGCTTGCATGGCTAAGATTGAAGAGGTTAGTCCTAACCCTACTTATGTTGAAAATGATAATGTAAAATGTGAAACTGTAAAAGAATCTGAAAGTTCATATTGTGTTCAGTGTGATGAATTTAAGTATAAATTTTACTTAATTTGTGTTCACAATGAAAGCTTGATGAGAGATTTAAGTATAAATTAAATTTGACTTAACTATTGACAAGTCTCTGATTTGGAACAAAAATCTAAAATTAAAATTGAGGGGCTGTCAAATAGTAATCATGACCTTAAGGCTGAACTTTCGGGAAAGTTAATTATCATTGATCGGCAGTTTCAAGAAATTCATAAATCAAGAACTAAAATTACTGAACTTGAGAATGAAGTTGAGTTGAAAAACAAGCTTGGGAAGTTTATAAATTCCTCATTTCTGTTGAATGAATTAATCAAAGTATCTGTTAAACAGAAAATTTCTAAAAATGGCTTAGGATTTGTTGAGGTTCATCCACCGTTTCACAATGATTATTTAAAGAATCCCATTTCAGGAGAAAAATAAAAGGTTGTTAATGACCGTTCTTCGACTTTTAATCCTCCTAAAATGGTTGAACCAATAATTAATGTGGAGAAACCAAAACACATTAACAAAGAAAAATCAGATTTTCAATCCTCAACTCATGGAACTCATGTTCAAAGTAACAAAGTTTTTTTTGAAACTATTGATGAAGTAGTAGTTGAGGATGTGCTTGAACCAGAAGAAGTACACAAATAAAAGAACATTTCTCATTCTAATTACATTTTATGTGAACCTCATGAATTTGATGAAGTTGTGTATGGTTCAAATACATTTAAAGTATACAAGTCAAGTGTTAATATCAAGAAAACAGAAAAACCGACTATTTCTGATGAGTATTTAATGAAATTCAATAATCCATCAACTAGTAAAGTAAAATCAGGAAGGATTTTTTAAATTAAAGGGTTTTAACAAGGTTTTTGATGAGAAAGACGATCCATTACACTTGATCAAGCCGGAATTGATCGAGAGTGTCTTTCAAAATGAAACATCAAGCTTAAATATTGAGAAAGCCTTTGCAAAATCCAAATCATTGAACAAACCAATTTCTAAACCCACATTAAAACAACAAGATTTGTGGAACACGTAAAGTTTGTCAGTTCAACTGGAACGGATACTTTACAAAGTTTTTCAAACTGTTCAAATCTTGAATTCTACAAGAAAAAGAAATCTGTAAACTTGGATGATTTGGATTATGTGAAAGTAGCGGTTGATTCTTTTCAACTTGATGCTTCACAAACTTGTGTTAGCAAACCACACACCTTTGTGGATTTGAGAACTTGTTTCTCATGTGGTGAACATGGTCATGTTGCACGTCAGTGGGGGATAAATTAAACAAGACTGCAAAACCTGTAACCAAGGAACAACCATCAAAGGTTTCTTTGGTTAAGGAAATTTTCAAAAGACAACAAAATCATGTAAAGCTTGATGACATGAACATCATGTTTAATGAAGTGAACCCACGAAAGGTAGTTCATGTTAATGTAAAAAAGATTATTTAGAGAACAAGTTGTTTGAACCCACTCAACCAATTTGTAAAAATCATGATACAAATGTGATTAAAGATGCTTACTTACGTAGAAAGTCAAAGAACCTGATGACATATTCTTAAGTGCTTCAATCACATTTGAAATATGTTGTTATTAAGTCACAAAACGAAACGAAAAAGGTGCCCAAGACTGAGGCCTGAGCAGCCTTTTTGATCGAATCATTTTTCTTGATTATGTAGGGTTCATCCAAGACTATCTCTGGAGACAAATGGACCATGGATAGTAGATGTTCTCGATATATTACCTACAATCTCAATCTTCTTACAAACATCAAAGATATTCAAGGAGGTTATGTTGCATTTGCTGGGAATCAGGGTGGAATGATTACCAAAGAGGGTGATGTTTCAAACAGTAGCATCACATTTGAAAAAGTAAATTATTGTGATAAGGTGGATCACAATTTGCTGAGTGTTTCTCAAATTTGTGATAAGAAGTTCACCACCGTATTCACTGACAAGGAATGTATAATCCTTAAGTCGGGTAATGCTACTCCTGAAGACATGGTTGTCATGATATCTCCACGACTTAATGATATTTACGTACTTAACATGAGTACTAATGTATCATCATCTTCGTCTTCTGTTGAAACTTGTTTTGTCTCTAAAGAAACCAAGAAAAACTCGATTTTGTGGCACAGGCGGATGGGTCATATTAATGTTAGAAAGTTGAATCATTTCATGGCTAATGATTTGGTAGACGGCATTTCACTAAAGCATTTCAAATTGACTGATCATTGTGTTGCATGCAAGAAACTCAAACAAAAGAAGAAGTCTCACCCGTTGAAGCAAATCAATTACATTGATACTCCTATGGAATGTCTTCATATGGATTTATTTGGTATAATGAATCGTTCGAGTATTGCTGGTGATTGGTATTGTTTAGTCGTCACGGATGACTATTCAAGGTATTTGTGAGTTCTAAAGATCAGACACCGATTCTCGTGCAAAACTTGATCACTAAGATCGAAACACTTTACAAACACAAAGTGAGGTGTATTCGAAGTGATAATGGTACGGAGTTTAAGAATAACGTTTTGGGTTTTTTCTGTATTCAAAAGGGAATTCATAGATAATAGAGTTCTCCATACGTACCACAACAGAAGGTGTTGCTGAGAGGAAGAACCGAACATTGATTGAAGTTGCAAGTAAGATGTTGTCGGAATCAAAGCTTCCCGTTCAATTCTGGAACGTAGCTGTGACCGCTTGTTATACTCTCAACTGTGTTCTAACGGTTAAAAATCTCAAGAAGACGAGTTATGAGTTACTCAATAACCGTAAGCCTAACTTAAAGTTGCTCGAGCCATTTGGGTGTCCTTGTAAGATAAATGAGAGGCGGGTAAATTCAATGAAAAGGCGATTGAAGGTTACATTTTGGGCTATGTTTCGCCTAAGAAACGTGTCTTTAACTTTTCTTCTGTTGTGTAGCCATTTGGGTGTCCTTGTAAGATAAATGAGAGGCGGGTAAATTCAATGAGAAGGCGATTGAAGGTTACATTTTGGGCTATGTTTCGCCTAAGAAACGTGTCTTTAACTTTTCTTCTGTTGTGTAGAAGAATGGAATCATGTAGATTGTCAAAGCTACACTACACCACCTACCGGCAAGGGACTTGATTGGATGTTTGACTATGAGGAATTATTGAAGTATTTTACTCCATCAATTGAAGTACCAAATAAAGACTTGGTTCGTGCTTATTTGGAAGAACAAATGTTTTCCATACCAGGATCTTCTATTTATGATGATGATGTGGTATAAGATCAACCAAAGACATCTGATGATGTTTCAATATCTTCAAATGATGCTCATTATGAAGATTCTTCTTCTAATCCGTTCGTAGAAACTCCATAAGTTGTTGTATTACATGTTGGAGAATCGTCTCAAATTGTGAATGAGCTAGTAGCTGAAGAGAACATCACTAAATTAGAAGACACTGTTGTTGTCTCTAAGAATCTAACTCTTCGGATTAACATGTATCTTTCTCAAGACAAAACGCCTATCCCGACAAAAAGGGTATTTAAGTATAAGAAGGATGATCGTGGGGTTATTTTTAGAAACAAGGCACGGTTGGTTGTGCAAGGTTCTAATCAGCAAGAAGGCATGGATTACACTGAAGTATATGCTCATGTTTCAATATTGGAGGCTATACGTATTTTTCTAGCCTATGCAGCCTTTAAGAGCTTTAAAGTTTATTAAATGGACGTGAAGAGTTAGTTTCTTAATGGGGAACTTCTCGAGGAGGTGTATGTGAAGCAGCCTCCTGGTATTGAAGATCCGGACTATCCTGACCATGTTTATCGTTTAAACAAGGCTTTATATAGTCTTCACCAAGCCCCGAGCGCATGGTATAGCACGCTTGCTAACCATCTGATTGATAGTTTCTTCAAACGAGGGACTGTAGATTGTACTCTCTTTTACAAGACCGTTAGAGAAGATTTGCTCCTTGTTCAGATTTATGCCAATAACATCATATTTGGCTCAACAAATGATACGTTATGTAAGGACTTGAAGATGTCAATGCAAACCAAGTTCAAGATGAGCTCGATAGGGGAAAAGAGTTTCTCTTTAGGGTTGCAGGTTTAACAGTCTGAAGACGGAATCTTTATTCATCAGACGAAGTATGTGAATGATGTCTAGAGCCAATTCAAGATACATGCCGGGAAAATTCTATCTACTCCTCTTCGCGTGGGTCACAATTTGTCACCGGAAGATGATGTGTTGTAAAACACACTTACTTTCCATAGAGTTTTATCATGATTTAAGTACTTAATTAGTTTAATTATTAAGTTTTATGGCTTGTTTATGCTTATTTTTACAAAGATTGAATGTTTACTTGTAGGTTATGAAAGTTGGTGGAAAAAGAGTGATATTTGAAGACTTTAGGGGCTTAATTGGTCAAGTTTAAAATCTACAAGTCAAGGCCCGACCCAAGCCCACAAATTCAAGCCTTACATGCCATATTATATTAATTAAAAAAAATAACAAAACCCTAATTCACACCTGGTCCGATCGGCAGCAGCAAGCAAGGAAGAAAGAAAAGAAGTGGCGGCTAGGGTTGGCTACTTGGCGGCTGGAAGAGAAGAAGAACATCAAAGAGAGTTGTGTGCAGCTGCTACGAATCATCTAAACTCATAATCTCAGCCATAAACCTTAAGTAATTCATTCATAAAATTTGTCTCTTGTTCAAGAACCCTAACTTGTTAAGTTTAAGCTTCTTATTGGATTGTCTTGCAAGTAATTTGAAGTTTGACTTGTGTTTGATAGTTCTTGATCATTGAATGAGTTTACTTATGTTTATATTGATGTTTATGATGTTTAATTTGAATATTAGCTGCTGTCCAAAATCAATGATAGGCTAAAGTAGTTAGTTCTACCTAGGTTAGATGAATATTGTTAGGTTTTAGTAAGTAGTTTTGATTATTGATGATCATGGCTTGATTTGTTAATGTAAAGTTTGGTTTAACATTAAATTAGGTTGTGTTTAGTGGCTGTGAATTTGTTAATTACACTAATATACCTCTTGCTTTGATTAATTGAATGAGTTTTGATTGATTGTTGCTTGCTAGGACTCTTTACTTAGTGTTTAGGTTTGTTTGCGGGGTGATCAACCATAAGGTTTAAGTGAGTGTGTTAATTGAATATAATCAGCGGGTAGACACTTTCTTAGAGACCGAGAGGTGATAGGAAGTAGGGTCGTCTCATAGCTTTTACTTGTTAGGATTAGGATCGCGTGAGAGCGGGTTCGGTTCTTGTCGGGTTTGGGTTTGTGAGCGATTAGTTGACCTAGTTTAAGTTGAAACAAATTGTTCCTCTATCCTTGGTTGCGTAGTATTCGTCTCCATTAGGGTAGTTTATCGGTGAGACCGAGAGGAGAGTCGGCATTAGAGCACGTTAACAATTCGTCACCCGGTTTGTTCTTAAAATCAACTAAGTGTAGGTTAGGGTTTGTTAGTGAGACCGAGAGGTAATCTAGCTTCCTGAGTGAACCTTAGTTGTGTCATTCCTTAGGATCTGGTGTCGTGAGATTCTACAATCCAATAGCTTACTATACCTTCAATAGGATTCTTACCTAGGTAGATGTTTTTCCCATTGATAAATCGTATTTTCACAATTTCGTCTAGTTTTCTTACTTTAAGTCTTTTAAGTTAATTTCAGTTAGGTTAAGTATTTAATAATATAAAAATCAATTTAAAAAATATATTATTCTTAGGTGAGTCTTATTTAGGGTTAAGTATTAGATACGTTTCCACGTGTCCTTGTGTTCGATACTCGGACTTCATTAGTGCTATACTATTAGTGATCGGTACACTTGCCGGTTTTGTGTGGTTTCTTTAGGAGTCTTGTTTAATAAATTTAAAACTTAGTTGTGAGAGCATCATTATACACACATCAGAAGAATTAGAGGATACCATTGATCCGACACTTTACCGAGCAATGATTGGTTCATTAAGGTATTTAACTTCATCGCGTCCTGATATAATGTTTGCTTTTTGTTTGTGTGCCATGTATCAAGCGAGTCCCCGAGTGATTAATCTGGCGGCTGTGAAGCGTATCTTTCACTATCTGAGGGGTAATCCTGACATCCAGTTATGGTATCCCAAGGATGATAGTTTCAATCTTACCGCTTTATCAAATTCCGACTATAGAGGATGCAAGGTCAACTTCTAGTCAACGAAGTCGGGTTGTCAGTTCTTAGGAAACCGGCTTGTTTCCTGGCAGTGTAAGAAGCAGAAAATGGTCTCCACTTCAACCGCTGAAGCTGAATACTTGGCAGCCTCAAGTTGTTCTTCACAGGTCTTACAGATCCAGCAACATTTGCGGGATTACGATTTGAATTTTCTTACTTTTCCTCTCTTTATTGATAACTCTGCTGCCATTTGTATAACGAAGAGCCCCGTGCACCACTCTAAAACGAAACATATTGAAATTCGTTATCATTTTATCCGTGATTGCTACGAAAAGAAATTAATCGATATTGAAAAGGTGCACACAGATCATCAAAAGGCAGACCTTTTTACCAAAGCTTTTGATAAACAATATTCGAATTTTTGATTGGTATAATGGTTTAAAATCACTTGCTGATATCCCAAAGCTTGGGCAATCATTTTTATGTTTTTGTATAGTTTTGTTTGTTATATTTATCTTTCTTTAATGTTTTGGTTTTTCAGGGGTGAAAAATTGGGAAAAATACAAAATATTGTGTTTTCTGTTTTTATAGATAAAATCCAAAAACATTCAAATATTTGAAAATCCAAAAAACATTAAATAATGTGCTCCTTAAAATGAATTTTGAAACAAAAAAGGGAAAATGATAGTACATTGATCAATTATATTCTAAATTTCAGTATAAAAAAAGGCATAAAAGAATGTGTGCTTAATTCCATTGATGCATTGGTAGGTCTTATACAAATAAGTATGGTAGAGTAGGTGATGCAAACATAAGAAATTGCCAAATTAAAAGAGGTGTTAGTCTCTTACAAAAGTCTTAGTAATGAAGGCAGAAACGTAATAGCCTGTCATACTCAACTGTGTATGGTATTATAGTCTTAAATCATGTATTGATCGGATGCTTCAACTTTCTGGACACTATGAGTCTTTATGCGGTTTATCATCTAGGTATTCAAAAACGTGAATATTAAAATTGCTTTAAGAGTGAACCCTGTATAAGTCAATAAACTTGTTCACTGCTGTACTTAGTACAAATTCACTACTGACTTGATCAAACACGCTGGTAGTCATACATTGTTCCTCCCTTGCGCGCATCTTAAAACCAATAAGAAACGGACCCCAGGGGAAATAATGTCTGCAAGCCATACAGATGAAATCGTGCATACTCATTCATGGTAAAAGAAACTTGGAGTATTTCTTGATAACGTGGGTATAACTTGTAGTGGGGATTATTTTCTAGATTGCTAAAAACTATAAAATCATATATTTGGATCAACATGTTTAATGGTTTAAGTCAAGTTGGAGTGAAATGGTAAAAATCAAATGAAGCCTAAACCGAGATTAGAGGCTGATAGTTTCTAATATCTTGTGCCCTAATTGAAAATTAAATGTATCACGAAAATACTTTAAAATTTTGTTATAAGATATAAGTGGATAAGAATATCAATGATCGGCTTAACGCCAATCAAAATAAATCCGAAAAATAAACTTGTTATGGATATATTTCTTGATCAATATGATTCCCTGCTCAACTCACAAAAATATTATTGCTTTAGTAGATTACAACTTACTTTTGTTTTTAGTTTTAAGTTTGTTTTGTTTAATTCAAAGATATTCAAAATTCAAAAAGATTTGTTTATGCTTTATTTTCGATTACCGAGCTATGTGAATAATGTTTTGAAAATAAAACAAAAGGAGTTTCCCACATTTTAAGTTAACTGTTTTAACGTAAGCACGTTAAAGTATTTGTTATCAAAACATTGGTTTTCATGATTATTTATTTGGGTTAAAACGGTAACTCTCTCCAATTTTAAATTAAGTCTTCCATTTGTTACATTGTTGTAACGAATGGGATCACATTCGTTAAATGTATACAACGTATGATGGCCATTCGCTAATTTAAAATAACAAACATGGTACATTCGTTATTTATACACATTCGTTTCCGCTATCTTATAACGAATGGACATTCATTCGTTGCTACATGATAAGAATGACTAACGAATAAAAGGCTATTCGTTATGTGTTAAAGTATGAGTTTATTCGTTAAGTGTCTTAAAGAATGAGCTTATGAATGAGTGATCATTCGTTTACTTAAAGGTAACGAATGGACCTTATTCGGGCACATAGGGTTTTGTGCATATGTAATGTATAAAAGGCCAGATCCAACGAATGTACCTCATTCATTTCAAATCTGAGTGCCTTGAAAAGAGAGAAAACAAAGAGAAACCCTGTCAAAATTTGTAAAAACTTAAACATCAAAAATTCGAGTTTTGGTTGATTGAGTTGTGTTCAGAAGGTAATGGTAAGTCTATGGATATAAGAATCATCTAATTTTAACCATGTTTGATGGTTTAATTAGACTAATATAAACAGACCTAAATATGACTAATTGAATGTTTTAATGATTCATTTTAATCAACTGGGATGTTAGGTTTTGTTTTCGATGTAATTCCTATCACTATGATATGCGTTTTAATGTATAAAATGGTGTTTTGAGTTTGACTTTACTTTCGAATGCATGTTGATTGTGTAACTGTTCTTCACAATTTTGACTTTGACAGTTAGAGTCAAAAATCACATTCGTCTGTTCATATTCATTGTGGATAATTAATGGAGTTATCATTCGTGAATGTTGATAACGAATGAAACTCTATAGATTTTAAAGTATAGTTTGGGTTCTAATGTCCGGTTTCTTCAGAATTGGCTGAAGAACAGAACGTCGAGGCTCCGGCTCAGGAGCAACATGTGGTACTAGTCCAATAGGAACCTCAACAAGTTGCTTAGGAGGATCAAGTTGTTGAGGTTACATACGACAAGAAGCATAACATATGTGCTTTCTTGGTCGATAATTTCTTCGGGTGTGCGATGTTCGGTGATATGATTTCATTTCTACAACGCTCGAGGATTCATTATGCTATTTCAGCTGATGTTCCTATATACTTTAGCATTATCCGCCCATTCTGGGATTCTGCTTAGTATAATGATGCCAAGAAGCAGATTGAAGCCGAGATCCAAAACAAGAAGATAACTATCGACGTGGAGGTGATACGCAGGGTCTACAGTTTCCCGATACTGTAGATAACCATTGCGAATTCGATAAAGAGCTTATCACGGTTTTATTCAAGAGGTTGAAGTTCAAGAGTGATTTGGACAAGTTGCAGTACAAAATAGCGTATTTATACGAGCACTATAAGTACTTACTTCATGTACTTATACAATGTCTCGGTGGCAGGAAAGGAGGATTCGATGAATGTCGGATTATGCTTCAATCCGTGTTTGTGGCTTTAGTTCTTAACAAGCCATTCAACTTCTCCAAGCTAGTATTTTACCATCTTAAGGGGAATTGCACCACGCGTAACCGTAAGAACAAGTTCCTCATGTATTCCCGAGGTTCTTGCAGTTATTTAATCACCACCTGGAGACCAATTTGGTACGAGACCTAGAATTAATGGATGACGTTATTGTTCTGGAACATTTGACTGAAGAGACTATGAATCTTTTGAAGATGTATCGTGGTCAGAGTCTAGAGAACAAGCCAAAGTTCCAGAGGATGATAGGTCATATCGTTGGACCTGATTATGTATGTCCACCTGATGATCGTTGGATTCACGATGATTCAGATTCAGAACTTGAAGGAGGAGCAGGTGGGAACGATGGTGATGATGGGAGAGTGGTGGAGAAGATGGTGAAGCAGCACATGCTGAAGCTGTTTTACGTAAACGTAAAGGTAAAGCAAAGGTTTTCGATAAACATGCAAAAACCCGTAAACGTAGGGGTGACGATGTAGATATTGAAGAGTTTATACCAAGGTCTATTGGACCACAAAAAGAACTGGTGGCTACTACTCCTGTAAGTACCCTGGTTGTTACATTATCGACGATGATGTCGTCTGATCCGAGGTAAGCATCTATTCCACATCCTGTTATTTCACTGATGCCGAGTCCTCAGCTTGCTACTTCTTGTACAAGTCCTACGCCTATGGCTATGCAACCTATGGACTTCTCATATATGTCATTCAAACGTCCTTAAGGTCCTATGCAACTGGTTTCTCCGTCCTTTTACAACATGTCGGTTCCACAACAAATGCTACATTTGCTGAATTTGGTACATTTACAAGAGAATCAAATGTCAGATGATCGACATATACAAAAACAAATGCGGTTGAATCAGCGGAAGATGGTTAGCCATATATCTTATTGCCAATGTGAGAATCCTGAGCCGCGAGCGTTGGTTAGTGCTCAAGGGGAGAATATCAAACAACAGGATGAGCTTATTTTTCAGCCGACTTGCAAAAAAGACATGTTAAAGAAGCTGAAAGGAAATGATGACGATAAAGACCCTGAAGAAGGAGATGGCGGTAATGAGCAACAACTAAATATTGGTAAAGGCCAATACAGTATTATTTATGGATAACGCAAAAGGTGTGTTATGAGCATGGTCAACGCGGATGAGATCGAGGAAGGCGAGCTTGTAGATTATTTATTTTCAAGAGTTCAAATCGCGTTGTTGCCCGGATTGAATGATGAGGAGTTGGATAAGTTGGAAAATGAGGAGGATGTAGAGGTTGTTGATGATGACGAGGTTAGTTTGATACGAGTATTCCATCCCGGAATGCGTCTTTTGATTATGATGAGGTTGAGGTTGAGGATGTGACAGCCAAGGAATACCGTGATCTGTATACACATTCAAATACAGATGAAGGAGTTCCATTATTCATGACTAAACATGTTCAAGCGGCTGAATAGCGTCTGGGTAAGAAGAAGAAGAAAAGTAAACTAAGCGAAGCTAGATCGGGTTTGAAGGACCTAGTGGATAATGTATTCGAGGGTATGTTTGAACACAATAAGGCTCGTTTCTCAAAGCTTATTGATGTTTTAAGGTATGCTGAACAAGAGGACGACGGGCAGACTAAAGCTCGTGCCAATGCTCATCAGATGATTTCGTTTAAAGCTTCAAAAACGATTAAAGGTGACATAGTCTTGTGGGTTTATGATTCGGAACTGAAGGTTTGTATTATAAAGTGGGAACACGGTGTTCAATATTATCAACATATTGCCGATGTTCTTAATTTTCTGAGGTAGGACGTACGAACGTTGGTGAATAGATCGTTCGTGAATCGAGGGGGTAGTTAGATGGCGGGCTGGTTCTATTAACAACTATTGTTTTAGGTACGTCATGGTTTTAAAATTTTCAAGCCAGTGTTCTTACTCGTAAGCATATAGACGAGATTGATCCGAGAACCAGTTGGAGGAAGCTCGTGCTTAAGGTTAAACTGCTTCGTACGTTAAAGAGAGTTCATGTTAAGACTTTTACTCAAAGTAATTACAAGAAATTTAATCGGTGGTGCTACCATAACCGTACCGGTGAAGCCGTCATCATGCTTGGATCAGGGTTAAAACACAGAGTTTATACGCGTAATTGACCCGATGTGGTTGGTTAATTTATCTAAGTCTGATAACGACGTGTTATTCAACAATCAGATCAGGTGGGTCGAGATGAAAGAATACGATCTCACTATGCAATTTCAGCGTGTGGTGCGGGTTTGCCATGAGTTCGGAATTCATAGTTGTGCCTATTGGAAGACCAAGAGATTCAAATGATCAAGACAAAGAGCTCTAGACGAGGGAGAGTTTGTTAGTGCACGTTTTGGCGTCTTGGTCTTTGTTTATTTTTCTATTTGGTCTTATTGTATAAGGGCATGTAATTGTAATAATGCCATTCGTTAATGTAAGGTGTCATTCGTTATGTGTTGTATAAAGAATGAGTACATAAGGTATTAATATGCCATTCGTTAAGCCTATTTAATGAATGAGAGTCAACGAATGAGTCATTCGTTGTACTAAACGTATTTGATAGGGAATGATGACGAATGGGGTGGTCATCTATATATACCATGTATCCTATTAACTTATAAAGTTGTCGTTATTATTATTTGAGATCCTCTTGTTACGATGCCCAAATTTACACTCACACACTCATCCTTAACGTAATTCAAGCCATACATAATCACCAGAACATATCAAGCGACTATATCCTTAATGTATCCGTGTTGATCGTAACAGTAATCGTACGGAAGTAGTTTTTCAAAAATCAAGATCCGATTAAAAAAAGTACTTTTTATAATTAAGAAACAAGTTTATATTAAAAAAAGGCAGTCATGGGTCTCACCAAACCCAGATAGTTTTTAGACCAGGTTATAACATCTCATTTATTTGTGAAACCCTTTCATCATCAAATCTTTTGTATATTATTAACTTCTTAACGAAAGCTTCAAAAGCTCTCTGGTTGCTCTTTACATCTTCTCAAGAAACTTGATTGTTTTATTTGTAAATGAAGACTTCTCATGCATTTTACCCGAATTCACCGGCATGGGTATCACCAAATCTAGATAGCCCTTAAACGAGTTATAACATCTCATTAAATTAATAATTTATCTAACCAAATATTTAATATGAAAATATTATAAAATATGGATATATTAAAAAATAAGATCCGAATATCAAATACCTTTTTATAATTAAGAAACAAATTTTAAAAAAATGCAGGTCATGGGTCTCACCAAACCCAGATAACTTTTGAACCAGGTTATAACATCTTATCTATTTGTGAAACCCTTTAATAATCAAATCTTAAATATATTAGTAACTTTCTTACAATAAATAAGATTAAAATCTAAAAAAATATATAAATGTAAACAACCTTCCATAAGACATGGAATAAAAACAAGTATATCTTATCTTAAATATATATATATATATATATATATATATATATATATATATATATATATATATATATATATATATATATATAATGAAACCTCCCTAAATTCTTTCAAGCCGCCAAATTGCTTTATTTGTAAATGAATGCTTCTCATGAATTTGACCCGAATTCATGGTTATGGGTCTCAGCAAACCCAGATATCCCTTAAACGAGTTATAACATCTCATTATACTAAAAATTAATTTCATCAAGTATTTGATATGAAAATCCTATAAAATAGATAAATACTAAAAATTAAATACTGTTTTTTAAAGATGTTATTTATAATTAAGATTTATAGTAAAAAACGGATCATTTGTCACACCAAACCCAGATAGTTTTTAAATCGGATTATAACATCTCATCTATTTGTAAAACCATTTCATGTTCAAATCTTTAATATATTATTAATTTTTTTACAATAAATAAAATTAAAATTCTAAGAAATATATAAATAATAGAACGGATAATTGTAAAACAACCCCGTAATAAAAAGGATAAAAAGTAGTATATCTAACTATCTATATAATTGCCTACCATGAAATCCTATGTGTCGCTCTCAGGTTGTTCCCCCAATTCTCTAAAGCCACCATATTGCTTGATTTCAAAATGGAGGCTTCTCATGCATTTGACCCGAATTCACAAGCATGGGTCTTACCAAACCCAGATAGTCTTTAAATGGGTTATAACATCTCAAATATTTATGAAACTCTTTCATAATCAAACAATAATTTTTGCTGGTCATGGGTCTCACCAAACCCGGATAACTCCTAAACGGGTTATAACATCTCATTTATTTGTCAAATAACCCCTTAATCATCAAAGAATAATTTGCACGAGTTATGGGTCTTACCAAACCTTAATAGCCCTTAAATGAGTTATAAAATCTCATTTATTACTAAACACTATCATTAAACCCTAATTTAGTTTATCTCATTTACATTTTCTATGTTGTTGGTCTATCATCTTCATCGTCGGTTAACTTCCGATACTACCCACCATTGTCAACTACATTAACATCCCCTTTTTCGTTAGACAAATATTTGTGTTCACGTTTGTTCATTTATAAAAATCAACATGCTCGTGTCCGTTTATGTTTGTTCGTCAAAAATCTAAAAAACCTACACATCTCAATTAAAAAAACTCAAACGGTAAAAAATATAATAACAAACTAATATATATGTATTAAATTAAAACTAAACTGCGTCAAAAAATAAAATAATTATCATAAAATAGCAAAACGATTAAACAAAAACTTGATTAAACCCCCGTAACACAGGAGGATAACATATATTTTCATAAGCTAAAAGAACAACAAAATAATAACATGTGAAAGGTAACACATGGTAGGGTCAGAAGTAGAATACAATTCAAGTAGAAAGAAACAAATGAGACACCTATCTTCCAAATAAAATTATTATATAAAATTTTCTTTATCCATTACAAATTTTAAAATTTCATCGAGTTGGATGAAATTCTAATCTAAATTATAACTATTGTAGGTTATTTTTTTATTAATACGATTAAGATTGACGACGAGGTAATTTTGTAATTAACTGAAACTTATTAAATTAACGTGATGTTAAATAGGGATTGCTCGCGTTTGTTGACTTGTTCAGTAAGTCCAAGGGATATACTGTAACGCCCAGGGAAGCTGAGTTGACAGGGTTAACGAACGACATACTAATCCCTTCTTGAGTTAAGAAGCGTTAAATGCAAGTTGAGTTAAAATGTTAACAAACTTTAAATCATCTACACACAATAATTTAAGAATGAATTTATATTAAATAAAGATAAGTAAATGAGGGTTAAACAGTTTCCTTAGGATGAGGTGGAATGTAATAGGGTAAAGTATATGATGTGATACCTACCTAAAGTTAAGGAGCGTGAATATACAACGCATGGTCTAAATCTAGTTCCATAAGTTCATATACCATAAAATCTAAAATTTTTATTCTATTTTTTTCTCAAGAACACTAAATGAACATTTGTTTGCTTAAATTATTTAAAAAGAAAAACATATAAATATTAATGATTAGTTGTTTTTATATGTGACAATAAATTCTAAAAATGCAGCGTATTCTCCTTTTTGTTGTAGGCATCTAAAAGGGCGGGGCCGGATAAATTAGATGTGATTCATAGTAGAGCACTCGTTTTACTAGTGAGAGGTATGGGGTTCAAACCTCACACGGTTTTAACGGTTCCTCGTTGTCGTGGCATTTGGCTGGCGTGGGGGTCGGGTTTTATCCGGTGAATCCCTCAATAGGTGTACCACTAGGGGCTCCGTCCGTCCGGACTAGTGGCCGGCTCGGGCTACTTTTAGCCAATAGGGGCCACGTATGTAGTACTCGGCGTTACTTAGTCGGTCGTTAAAAAAAGAGGGTGGGGCCGGGCTCTGATAGTTGCAACTACCCTTTACCCTAAACTCACATAAGTACTAGCATCGCCTCCACATGTTTTCCTTAAGTTTCTTATTTTTATATAAGGTTTTAGTTTATATATATATATATATATATATATATATATATATATATATATATATGAGTTGAATCCTTGAACTAGGCATACAGTTATTACAAAGAAACTAATAATGCCTAAGGAGCCATCCCACCCTCCTGATCTGAAATATTTGAAACAAAAAGAACTTACTCAAGAATGCAAGATACTACTTTCCACTCTTCCCACTAAAAGTGGATGAGTTGTTTCAAATTTATACAATTACCAAGGCTTTTGGTACCATCCTAGGTATTTGCAAGGACTCCTTTCATGTCAAAAGCACTTTCAGGCTCAAGACACCGATATTCTTCTTGCTACCACTCCCAAATCAGGCACAACCTGGTTAAAGGCCCTCTTGTTCACCCTAGTAAACCGAGCCCGGTTCCCACATACCCAACACGACCACCCATTACTATCAAACAACCCACATATGCTAGTACCTTTCTTAGAGATTAAGCTATACCTTGAGGATCAGAACCCGGATCTCTCGCCGTTCGCATCTCCAAGACTCTTTTCCACTCATTTACCAAAATCTGTCAAGGATTCAAAATGCAAGCTTGTTTATCTGTGTAGAAACCCTAAAGACACTTTCATTTCTCTCTGGGCTTTCTCAAACCAGTTGAGGCAACAGGAAATGGGGACCAATTCACTTGAAGAAGTTTTTGAGAAATATTGTGAAGGAGTAAGCTTGTACGGACCCTTTTGGGATCACCTGTTAGGTTATTGGCAATAAAGCTTAAAGAATCCAGACAAAGTCTATTTCCTAACATATGAGGAGATGAAAGAGGAACCAGATCTTCATTTGAAGAAGCTAGCTGAGTTTTTAGGGTGCCCATTTTCGGCGGAAGAAGAGAAAGAAGGTATGGTTGAGGGTATTTTGGACATCTGTAGCTTTGATAATCTGCGTAACCTGAAGGTGAATAAGGAAGGGAAGCTTCTATCCGGCGAGAATAACAGTGCATTTTTTCGAAATGGAAAAGTCGGTGACTGGAAAAACTACTTGACCAAGGAAATGGTAGAGCGTTTTGAGAAGATTTGTGAAAACAAGTTACATGGTTCGGGTTTGAAGTTTTAGTTTCCCTTTTGTGTGGCGTGAGGGTGTGTGCGTGTGTGTTTTATTCTCGATTGTTTGTTTAACTAATTGCATGTGTGTTTGACACTAAAGTGGTGTCGAATAAA
Organism: Bidens hawaiensis; assembly: GCF_021521415.1. NCBI lineage: Eukaryota > Viridiplantae > Streptophyta > Magnoliopsida > Asterales > Asteraceae > Bidens > Bidens hawaiensis. The sequence goes on from NW_027495635.1 coordinate 151,254, forward strand.
TTGATGTGTACGAAGCTATATCGTTGAAGTGAGATATCTTTTGTTGTAGTCCAAATAGAACATGTTTGATTTAACGTTTTTAATTATTTTGGCGAATAATATAGAGATAATTACAAGAAAAAAAAAACAAACTTTGTTAAAGAGTGAAATTGAAACGGATCTAGTAAACTCAAGACAAAAGTATAGTATAGTATCAATAATTATGTAAGGCTAAAAAAATCATTCTATTCGAATTATAGTGAGTATAAAGTCACGTGTTAATGAGCAAGGGCATCAATAGCCCCCCCCCCCCCCCCCACCCCACCCCCCCCCCCACACACACACACACACACCAAGACAAACACATACACACACAAATTATTTTAAAATAAAACGAACATCAACTTTCCCAATTTACTTGTCATCTAAAAAACTTACCAATTTTGCAATGTATTCAGGTTGCCAATTTTGCCGCCTCGATCCACATCCGAAATATTAATGCCAAAAATGAGATGGGCACAACTCTCCATTTTGTATCCGCATTTGGTAATTCTTTGAGATAGGCTGCCGCCTTACTACCACCAATGCCATCGTCACTTATGCCACTACCGCCATTACTATTTTTTATTTTGGTATTTTTTATTTTTAAAATCGGTATTTTTATCATTTGTATTTCATTCTTTAGCCATTTCTCTCTTATCAAGCAATATAGAGTAATAAATCATTAATAATTTCATAAGTTAACCAAACAAGATAACAGAATAAGAGTATCATTTTCATTCATTTTCTCAATCCATTTTAATATAATTTCATTCCCTTGTCAGTTGCATTACCGTTACCAAGAGACCTTTATTGAATTCAAATAATATTGTTTTCGGTAATTAATTAACCAATGCATAACTTCTTTACTTTATTTCCAACATTTGAACAATGATTGTACCTTACAATTAATAAAAATAATTTCACAACACTATAATTGTACCATAGATAGACTATTAATTAACTCGATACACTATACGAATCAAAACTCCAAATTATTTATAATAATGCAATATATTACAATAAAAGATTAGCCTACAACAACGTATAACTTCATTATATTGTTTGATATAGGTGATGCACATGAACTAAATAATTGTATTCTTAGATATCTTTCGGAAAAGGAACATATATTTTTGTAAACTTTACTCCACCAAATCTACATATTAAATAGTTCTGTATATCGAAGTTTAATTTTGTATATGATAAACTAATTTAGGTATCCGTGTCTTATACGGGTTGAACAATGAAAACCGTATAATTGATAGAAGGGGAAATGATATAGTCTGAAAATCTTGCAACTAAATCAAGCCATTCGCTTATTTTTTTTCATTATATGTTTAACGGCACGTGTATATAAAGAACAGGAGGGAAGCTGTCGAAACAAGGAAGCGTAGAAACAAAAAGAAAACAGCCGAATATATAGAACCGTAAAATTGGTTTTCATTTCGCCCCATGCATATATGTGTACAAAGAACAAAACGAAAGACATAGTATTATTTTATTATTCTAATAGATCTCAAATAATTCACAAGATCCCATTTACAAGTTCAAACAACTTAACACAATCTCTTTCTTCCCTATGGAAATATAGAAGACTTGGTATTATTTTATTATTTTAATAGATCTCAGATATATTTGATTTAATAACTAGCACACGACTTCTGCATTACGGCAGGAACGTTGATGCACGTTAACCTGTGCGTGGTGATGAAACATTGACGAAACATAATGCTAATATAGTTTGTACGCACAATATGATTGATTTGGTTTTAATAAAGTTTATATCAAAACGTTATATAGAAATAAATATGTATATATGCAAACTTAAGTTGTTGTGAAGAGAAAATTATATATTATATTTGACCCATGTGTCACATTGGGTGAGCTCGTTATTAAATAAAAATTATATCAAACCGTATGTAGAAACCTTGACGCGCGTTTGTATTCCAAATTTAGAGTAACATTACTTGTAAAAAAAGTTAAAAATATATTATATTGACCATTATAGGTGTCGCACAAAACTTGCACTAAAACGAAAACATAAATAAGTGCATCGCAATGGTTATTCGAGATTTAAGGAACATAATAATTTAAAAATCAAATATGTCAACAACTAGTTATAATAACAAATAATGCAAAATAAAGCATAAAAATGAGTTAAAATCAATATGTATATGGAGAGACATATAATAACATTAAAATCAAAGTTGAAAATGAACATTAAAATCAAAGTTGAAAATGAATTAAGTTGTAACTAATTACTTTTATAATTGAAAATGTTATGCATACATGTAAGACACTAATTGGTTTCTGTCATAAATAATAAATTATGTGAGATAGTCAACATATGTTTATATATATTATCAGGGCTAAATACAGTTTTAGTACATACGGTTTGACCCAATCGACTCTTTTTTTAGTCCATTAGAAACTTTTCTTTCTCCTTTGTGATTCCATGGTTAAATTTTCGTATCAATTCAAATCCATATCACATACAACCATGCATCACTTTTTTATTTTAAATTTGATAATGGGGTAGCCCAATCTTCAAATCTGAAGGTGTAGTAAACATTTTGGCTCAAGAACTTCAAGAGCTCGATCATTTTCATATTGATCACTTCCTCACCCTCTTATGGGACATGAACAGTGCTCTCAGAAGTTGACCACTTTATGGTCTGTGATAGTCACATGGTATGGGGTGAGTGCTCTCCAAGCAAAAGGTTACAGGCATTTCACCAAAATGGCAAGACACAAATCGGCAACATTGAAAGGGTTGAATAAGACCATCCTGATAAAGCAAGTGAACTGTCCAACAAGTCAGCTTAAACTGACCTCCCTCACTATATAAAGACCACCTAGACCCATGTCTCATTCATTTCAACTCTAATCATAACACTCCACACTCTCTCTAGAAATACTCTCCTTCTCTCTAGAAATGTTCTCCACACTTATTGCTGAAGTAGCACCTGAGCTGCTGCTGAAGCGTTCCACCGAAGTGATCTTGCAGTCTAACAGCTACCCCGAGCGGTTTTAGTGATCAACATCTCATTCCATGCTCTTTACACCTGCATATATTAGTTGTATACCTTCTTATATCCTTACTTCATACCAATTACTATTATTGAGCATTGAAGGGTGGTCCAGAGACCGGGGTCGGTCTCTGGTCCCCTTCTGACGAGTTCTTGGTGCTGGCAGGTTCGGACGAAATAGGTGAAGCTGACAACCCTTGGGAACGTGATACCATTCTCTTGTCCCTTATTTTTTGTAGCAACAAGTTGGCGCTGATCATGGGGCTTAACTACTTAGAACATAAACGACCTTTGTAGTTGAGCTTCGTCTGTTCCTAAGTTCTTTTCTACGTCAGGAGAGGACATTCCTAAGGAGGCAATGCTTACACCTTCTTCACCTCTTTACACGCTTTAAGTGATAATCAGTTGTAACGCTCACTCTTAGGCATCTTCGCATGCTCTAGCGATGACCAGCTACAACTGTTACTCTTAAGCATCTTCGCATGCTCCAAGAGACAATCAATTGTAAAGCTTACTCATAAGCATATTCTCAAGGTGAACCAACTATAACGCTTGCTTTTAAGCATTTTCGCATGCTCAAGGCGACAATCAGCTGTAATGCTTACTCTTAAGCATCTTCATATGCTCAATGTAACATTTCGTTGTTTTGTCGTTCTTTTCATATTGTAATTGTGACCCAACCCGATCCATACCCGAGTTCGTATTCGGAAAATTTTCAATAAAATCTCGAACTTTGTTTAAGATTTAATCTTTATTTATTTATGTATTTATTTAATTATCTATTTAACTATATATAACTATTACTAATATGTACAACAAGTCCCTTAACTTAGCTTTAACCATTTTTGCACCCACCACCATAGATCAAGGACCAAATGGTAATTAAGCAAAATATTCCCCTCATTCTCTCTATCCCATTGACGACCTACACCCCCACCATATCTTGGACCATAATTTAAAGACCAAATCACGTAATTGGTGTTACCATATCATTCTTTACCATAAATTGCATTCTACCGACACTCTATAAATGGAAAACGTTAACAATTGACAGTTATCTCGTAAATGGTAATCCGCGGCTTAAAGGGGTCCCTAAAACACTATATAAACGTCACCATTTTTTCAATTAAGCTTGCACAGATATCCCTCATTACCTCGCGACTCAAAACCCCAACCTAATTATAACAAACAAGCTCGTTCATATAAGTTTCGATATCAACTTGAGCCGCAAACCCTGATTCATCGTTTACCCTCAATCCGTCACCATTATAGATAATTAATATATGTTTTGAGATCGGTTTTAGCCTAGAAACGATAACCCTTAATCATTTTTAACAAACCTTAAATGTTGGTATCGATTTAAAAATCTAGGGTTTAAAGTTGATATGGGTTCTGAATATTCAAGTTATATATTTTCTCAATATGTTCAATTCAAGAAATAACACACCATCCTGATGGCTAGTGTGTGTGGGGTTAAGACTCTGAAAACTGATCCAGGAACGGGTTCGAGCCCCCCTGGACCTGGTTTTTGTTATATTATTTTTTTAAAACACTTTTAAACATTTTTTTCTTTATATTAATATACGCTTATAACACATAATAAACATAAATTGGACAAACCGAACCTCTAATCTTGTTGTTTTCTCGTCATTGAACTTTAATTTTTCTCCATAAAATCTTTATATATATATATATGAATATATATATGTGATAACAACTCGCTTAATAACCCAAATTTTTGTTCATTATAAAGAATAATTTTCTCCTTTGCTTTTACGACTTTATGTATATATTACTTTATTATATATCTATTTTATTAACGTAAAGAAAACAAACATAAATAGTAGTAGTAGAAGTAGTAGTAGTAGTAGTAGTAGTAGTAGTAGTAGTAACAACAACAACAACATTAATAGTAATAGTTTAAATCCTAAATGACTCCAAAATCCTATTAAACTGATTTGTAACCGTTATATCGTATCATTTTATTTTATTGGTTATACCCTCTAATTTGTATTATTTACAAATTTAATAACAACTTTTGTTTTTATCAAATAATGTTCTTAAACCATATCAATCCCCAAATCCGTCATACGCCATGTTATTATTTCACTAATCTTATTTAGTTAATATTAATATCAATTAGGAACTTTTGTTGACGTAACCCGAGGAACTCGCCACTTTTATCTTAAATTTGTTTTTATCACCATCTCGTTCCCTTTAATCCACTCGTTAAGGTGAGTTTACATATCCCCCTTTTTCCATCTTATATATTTTATGGGTGGCATGTATACCCTATTTACATTACTCATTTTTATGTTCACATCTATACAAAACACAATTCAATATATGTTTATGTGTGATTATTGCATTCTCCATGATGATATGCTCTATATGCTTAATTGTTTATATTATGTTTGGTGGTTGATATTTCATCCTCATCTATCCTCATCTAGTATGATTATACATTTACCCAAGTACTTTAATTTCGTATCAATAAGAACGGGTCCACATCTATTTAGTTATTTACATTTTCATAAGAATTGTAATACTCTTCATTTACATATGAATTGTGATTTATATCTCTCTCTCTCTCTCTATATATATATATATATATATATATATATATATAATTTATGTATTCTCACAAACATTCGTGTTGACAAACTCTATTTTCATACATGTTACATGTACAAATAGTTGATATTATTCAAGATGGAAGACAATAGTTTGACTTTAGGATATCTACTCATATTACACAAAAGAACGATTTATTTGATTTAATTATTGTAATTGTGTACGTGATTTAATGTTAATGGAATTAAATAATAATTTCCACGTTAATTAGTGTCTTTTGATCTACTGTTCAATCAATACGTACGCCCCGGCATGTTCCGGTGCCTTTGATCGGGGTGTGACACTCAAGACAATAATAATCCCTAATACTTACTCCTACGCATCTTCGTATGCTTCAGGCGATAATAAGCACAAACGCTTACTCCTATGCATATGTGTTGGCCCCAAGTGTAAACTAGGTTCCACACCTTCTTTCGTTTACACCCTCAGTCGATTAAAAATTATGATTGGAATATCATACTTGAAAAATCATGTGTATAGCAATTAATAATACCATAGTTTTGGTAAAAATAATGAATATGAAGAAACATATACAATTATGTAAACAGTTGCTACTTTCTAAAGCTTTCTGATCTAAATATCACTTGTATTTGTATGTACAAGCCATTTATGCTCTATGCATAAGTTTTTTTTATTTGAAAAAAGTCAAATCTAAAAAGATTGTTAAACAAATATATATTTCATTCAGTTCTTTACTCTTATGTAAAAGTTAATTGAGATCATACCCTTATGGTATATTTAAAAAGTATCTTTCTATGATTAACCTATAATTATTCACAGAAAAACGCTTTATTCAACGTTGTCTAGATGTTTAAGCCAAAGTCATAGGCTTACTTACTATTCATTACAGCTTTAAAACATTGATCTACTGTTCGTCTTTGCTTTACTAACAACTATCTAAGCCAAAGGCATAGGCCTACTGTTCAACACATCTTTAATGCATAACAATACTGTTTATCATAGACTCACTGTTCAACCTTTTCTCCAATTAATGAAATAAGGAGAGAATAAAACGAGAGAAGGAAGGGAATGAATAAAGGAATGAAATTGATCATTACCATTTCTTTGTCTTGTTTGATTAATCTATGAGAATTAAATAAATAATTACTTTATGTTGTTTGGTATAAAAAAATGTAGGAATGAAATAGAAATAATAAAAATATTCCTATTCCAAAATATATTTTTTTTACAAAAAAAAAAAAAATAGAAATGACGAAGGTGGTGTAGCTCCAACGACGAAAATGGTTGTGGCGACGATTAGGCGGGGTGGTTGTGGTGGTGGGGCTGGCGGTGGTAGTATTGGTAGTGATGGCGCGCGATGGTAGGGTGATGGCGACGATATTGGTGGTCAGACAACGACAATGGTGGTGGCGGTTCTGGTCAGGTGGCGGTGGTAGCGATGGTGGTAAGGTAGTGGTGGTGGTGGTGGCGGCGGTGGTGGTGGTGGAGGTGGTGGTTACGATGACGGTGACGGTTAGGAGGTGGTGTAGCGATGGTAGTGGTGATGGTTGTTGTTAGGTGGTGGTGGTGTTGAGAAAGTAGGGTGAGGTAGGAATGGAATGTAAAAGAATGTGGTAGGAAGGAATAGTTTTAATGGAATGAAATTCCATGTGTAATGGATGGCTCCATTCCATTGAGTAACCAAACATCACTCTCTTCATTCTAACGTAATGAATCATTACATTTCCCCTGTCATTCCTACATACCTGAAGAAACACTAACCGGACCCCGAGCAGATTACGAATAACCTGGGGGTTAGATAGATGTTTCCCACGAGGGGTTAGACCCTGAGAAGATGGTTCTTCTGATAACCTGCAAAACAGACACCGTGAGCTTGTCACTGAGAAGGGGGGGGGGGGGGGTTCCTCCTTGTGACCACCCTCCGGCGTGAGAATCAGACTAGATTGCTCTTTAAATATAAATGTATATTAAGAGATTGGTAGAGCAGATATCAGGTATAATATGATGATATAAGATGAGATCAGATGGTCATACCATTATTGGTATTTATAGCCGAAGGTAGGTTTCCAAGGAGGTGTGGCCGGCTGCAACAGTATTCCTGTTCCACCAACAGTAGCCTACGCACGTGCCCTGCTGGTAGTTGGTGGGTAGGTAGCGGCTGATAGCGACCAGGCCTGCTGTATACTATTCCTTTTCCACCAACTGCCGGCTACGCACGTGGTATGACAAGAGTTGGTGAGTAGGCAGCGGCTAATAGTGACATACAGTGTAGGAGCATGCTGCTCGCCATACTGTTGTCCATAAGCTGTCGTATCTTTAGTCAGATCTTTTTCCCATACCTCGTCAGGTACAGTACAGAAGATCTTCCCGTATCGTACGGACTGGCTTATTTGGGCGGGAGTATTCCCCCTCCCGCCCTTGTGCGGGATTGTTCCCGGCTTCGCTCATTCCTTCAGGTGACACTGAGTGATTGAGAGCTAAGTGCCTTGTGCGTGTAGCCTTGCTGCGCGGGTGGCCTTCCCTGATGGCTTGTATCCGAGGCTGCGGGGACAGGCGGAGTCCTTCACCATTGGGAGGCATTTCCTGCGGGAACAGCTTGCGTACTGCGCGTAAGGACGTCACGTCTCTGAGCATGGTTGGTCCTGCGGATCCAGTTGGTTTCTGCGCAGACGTCCTTGTTCAAGGTGAGTCTTGCGGGTCCAACTGGGCTCTACTGGGACCTACCTCTTCAATGCCACCCGCGCAGCAAGGCTACACGCACAAGACACTTAGCTCTCAATCACTCAGTGTCACCTGAAGGAATGAGCGAAGCCGGGAACAATCCCGCACAAGGGCGGGAGGGGGAATACTCCCGCCCAAATAAGCCAGTCCGTACGATACGGGAAGATCTTCTGTACTGTACCTGACGAGGTATGGGAAAAAGATCTGACTAAAGATACGACAGCTTATGGACAACAGTATGGCGAGCAGCATGCTCCTACACTGTATGTCACTATTAGCTGCTGCCTACTCACCAACTCTTGTCATACCACGTGCGTAGCCGGCAGTTGGTGGAAAATGAATAGTATACAGCAGGCCTGGTCGCTATCAGCCGCTACCTACCCACCAACTACCAGCAGGGCACGTGCGTAGGCTACTGTTGGTGGAACAGGAATACTGCTGCAGCCGGCCACACCTCCTTGGAAACCTACCTTCGGCTATAAATACCACAAATGGTATGACCATCTGATCTCATCTTATATCATCATATTATACCTGATATCTGCTCTAGCAATCTCTTAATATACATTTATATTTAAAGAGCAATCTAGTCTGATTCTCACGCCGGAGGGTGGTCACAAGGAGGAACCCCCCATTTCTCAGTGACAAGCTCACGGTGTCTGTTTTGCAGGTTATCAGAAGAACCATCTTCTCTGGGTCTAACCCCTCGTGGGAAACATCTATCTAACCCCCAGGTTATTCGTAATCTGCCCGGGGTCCGGTTAGTGTTTCTTCATTGGCGCCATCCGTGCATAAAGCTAGAACTTTATTTTTCTCCAGTTTTTTCAAACTTTCTGCAAAGATGGTTAAAGAAATTCCGGTAACCACAACCCCAGCTACTGGGGGGAATACCGGCAACACAGTATTTACAAACACTACCCCGGTTACCCAACCCGGGGCAAGTGAAGTAAATTTTACGAACACTACCCCAGTTACCCAAGCTGGGGCAAGTGCAGTAAATAATCGCTTACTGGGATTCACCGATACCCAGTTTGAGAAACGAAGATTCCCCCGCCAAACTCTCGATGAAGTTAAGGCATGGGCGGAGGCACGACAAAAGGAATTCCAGGCTGAGTTGGACGAACGCTTGCGTTCCGTACAACAGGCCGACGAATTCGAATACTTGGAGGATGACTCGGAGGAATCCGACTCCGACGCGAACGCTCGCCACAGGGCAAAAGGGAAGCGTAAGGAAACGGACTCCCAACCGAGAAGGCAATTTGGACAAGCCTTCAAACCAAAAAGCACAGGAGGAAGTCCACGTGACTTCTCCAAAGCATTCAGACCAAACGTTGCAAATGCGAGAACGTCCAAATTTGCAAGGGACATTGCGGAAGCAATCGCCCCAAAAAGTGCCAAACAAATGTCAAGCATAGGCACATATGATGGTATCTCTGACCCCGATGATCATTTGAACAGATTCATAGCGGGGGCAACCGTCAGTAGTTGGACGGAACCTACGTGGTGTTACATGTTCCAAATGACGCTGGTCGGGGCTGCTAGAGCGTGGTTCGATCGTCTACCGGTCAACCACATCTACGACTGGGCTGACTTCCAACAGAAGTTTAGCCAACACTTCAGCCAGCAAAGAAAGTATACCGAGGAGCAATGGACAATCTTCAAATGCATTCGAGAAACAGATGAATCTTTGCTAGACTTCATCACTCGCTTCAACTCGAAGAAGCTTAGTCTGGGTAACATTAGCGAAGATCTTGTTCGCGCTGCTTTCATCCAGGGCGCGAACGACCCAGAGCTCATCCGCACCTTAACGGGTAAAGATGGCATGCCATCCACATGGGATGCCATCATGATAGCAGCAAAACGCTTCGCGGAAACTGAGAAGCAACTGGGTAGAGATCTCCCACAGAGCACAAACCTCTACACCCAGAAAACAAGGGAAGACAACGTCCTTACCGCCCGATTAAACAAAAAGCGAAAGCTAGGCATTTGGCAGTCAAGGGTAAACTTTGACACCTCATCCGGCTTGCAACATAGGTTAGGCGGAAGGGATAATGTACGATCGACCCAGAACCCCAGATGGACGCCGCTCACCAAAAGCGTCACCGAGATATTCGCCACCGAGGAGCTCCCATGGCCAAAGCCTCAAATAATCCGACATCGTCACAATGCTGATCGGAGTAAATACTGTGACTTTCACAAGACAAAAGGCCACAACACCGAAGAATGCACAGACGTAAAGGACATGGTCGAAGCATTTGTCAGAGATGGGACGCTCGCGCACCTCGTGGCGCAATGAACGCTGAGCCGGCTGATGCGTGTAGAACCCCAGCTGGGAAAAACACGAATAAAATTTCAGCTTCAATATGGAGACTACATGCTGCGTAAAGAACGAGATCCCGAACCAGGTGCGTATCGGCTCGATGGCACTCCCATCCCAACAGCATGGAAGGGAGCTCATTTACACAGTTTGCATGTAAATCAATTCCAAATTTGTAAAGAAAAGGCCAAGAGCCACTTCTAATGGAAATGATTCTCCTTAAAACATCGATGCTGATGATTTTACATTTATACTTTATGAACTATCAACACGAATATGCCGGTTTTCACCGCATAATTACGTGAAAAGACGTTGGCTGGGGAAGGCGGCAAAACCCGCATAAACCCAAAAAACGACAAAACCTTCACGCAGGTCAGTTGAAGGGGAAAAGTTCAGTTATCCCACTAAATGAAAGTGCCGGTCAATCCGCATGAATCATGAAAGGAAACTGAACACTAACCTATCAACCAAGCGTCGAACGGTTAATTTATTAAACACTAATATGCCGGTTTTCACCAAATAATTACGTGAAAAGACGTTGGCTGGGGAAGGCGGCAAAACCCGCATAAACCCAAAAAACGACAAAACCTTCACGCAGGTCAGTTGAAGGGGAAAAGTTCAGTTATCCCATTAAATGAAAGTGCCGGTCTATCCGCATGAATCATGAAAGGAAACTGAACACTAACCTATTGACAACCGCGCGTCGAACGGTTCAAAACAAAATTCCTAAAAAAGGATGAGGAAAACCTACACGCAGGTCAGGTATGAGTAAAGTTTAGCCATCCTACTAAGTGCAAGTGACGGTCCTACCCGCACAATCACGAAAGAGGAAGCAAAACTTCACACCTATTATCTACCACGTTCAAAGGTTAGCTTATCCTCAAAAAAGGAAAACCTACACGCAGGTCAGATATGGGTAAAGTTTAGCCATCCTACTAAGTGCAAGTGACGGTCCTACCCGCACAATCACGAAAGAGGAAGCAAAACTTCACACCTATTATCTACCACGTTCAAAGGTTAGCTTATCCTCAAAAAAGGAAAACCTACACGCAGGTCAGATATGGGTAAAGTTTAGCCATCCTACTAAGTGCAAGTGACGGTCCTACCCGCACAATCACGAAAGAGGAAGCAAAACTTCACACCTATTATCTACCACGTTCAAAGGTTAGCTTATCCTCAAAAAAGGAAAACCTACACGCAGGTCAGATATGGGTAAAGTTTAGCCATCCTACTAAGTGCAAGTGACGGTCCTACCCGCACAATCACGAAAGAGGAAGCAAAACTTCACACCTATTATCTACCACGTTCAATGGTTAGCTTATCCTCAAAAAAGGAAAACCTACACGCAGGTAAGATATGGGTAAAGTTTAGCCATCCTACTAAGTGCAAGTGACGGTCCTACCCGCACAATCACGAACGAGGAAGCAAAACTTCACACCTATTATCTACCACGTTCAAAGGTTAGCTTATCCTCAAAAAAGGATAACCTACACGCAGGTCAAATATGGGTAAAGTTTAGCCATCCTACTAAGTGCAAGTGACGGTCCTACCCGCATAATCACGAAAGAGGAAGCAAAACTTCACACCTATTATCTACCACGTTCAAAGGTTAACTTATTATAAACACTTGGAAAATTGCTAATTTAAACTAAAGTATGCAAGTCATATAACGTTTATAAAGCAAGGAATCCAATAAAAGAAACGGTCTTACCCGCACAAAGATTTATATTTCATAAATATTCGTTACAAGAATGGCCGGGTAACTACCCGCCTACAAGAAAATAAATCTATACAAGCTAAATCTATCCTAGCAGTGGGAAGGGATCTTCAGGATCAGGCTTCAGGGCCACTTCCACTTGGACCAGCCCCTCAGTAGAGCGTGGCAGTTCAAGGAAAGCTTTGAGAATAGCTAGCCCATCATCAGCAGCAGCAACTTCATTCACCTTCTCCACCACCGGATGCGGGAAGGCGGCGTATTGATTTACTGCTTGGTCGTATACAGCTTCGGTATCTACATCGAATAAAGGGAAGTTGGAAGGCGGGATGCCTTTCTCAACGAACCCTAGACCAAGCAGGAAGCCGGCCTTTTCCCCATCCTCGTGAGAAGCGTTGAGGGCTGCGCTCATAGCATCGTCGTAAGATATCTGTGAGAAGACCCGATGCACAACCTACAAAAGAAAATATACAAGTGTCAAACCTTTTCTATTTACAAAGAAAAGCGTGAAGACATGAAAATATACCTGAGACAACGCTTCTCGAAGAAGCCATTCCTTGGCAACCAGAGCTTCTTGGAGGGCAGCTTGAGCTTCGTTACGGGCGCGTTCGGCTTCACTCTTGTTGAGGTTGGCAAGCAACACCTCTTTAGCAGCAGCCTCTTCGACGCCTTTTAGCTTACGCTCGGTATGGTCAAGCACCCCCCTCTGGTCCAGGATTTCTTGAAGCTTCTTAGCGTCCTCCATCGCCAAGGCATCATGAGCCTGCTGGAGAGCCTCTAATTTGGCTTTAAGCTCTTCATTCTCCACACGTAGAGGCTCAGCAACAGCTTCAGCCTTGGTGGCCCTCTCGGTTGCGTTCCTCGCAGTTTCCTTAGCCAGCCGAGGCTGTTCATTAACAGCTTGGGCAGCTTTGGAACGGGCCTCGAGTCGAGCCTGAACTTCAACCTCAAGGGCCTTGAAGGCCTTCTCCTTCTCCGCAGCCGCTGCGGAAAGTTTTTGGTTCTCCTCCCGGATAGCCCGCGCCTGAGCTACTTCTTTAGCGCGAGCTGCTTTTAACTTGTCGTTTTCATGACAAAGCAGCTCGACGCGCGGCTGCATCCGGGCCAGGAGAACCCGAAGCTCATTGCTTAGCCTACCCTCCTGGTAGCTAGCCATGGCTTCCCCCAACGCACCACTAGGAGCAGCGTGACGAGCCCATTCCACGCACTCCACAGGGGTGCGAAGGGTTGTTCCTCGGCGTATGTTCCATCGTGGAACATACACTTCATTGGAATCCGATACTGCAAAAAACAAAAAGCAGTTAGGAAAAGATGATAAAAAATATATAAATAAAGGGCCAAAGGAACCCTACGCACCTGTAGGGTCAATAACAGGCCGATAGCCGCCGAACCCATAACCTGAACCCAAAGGAAATACATCCAAGAGGTCAGGCAGATGGGAAGGTGGCAAAGATTGGCGAGAAGCCCCATGCGTACCTGATGGACCGGCCGTCGTTGCCGATGGCGGGGGCATGGTAACAGCCGCCGTGGTCGCCGCCGTGGTCGCCGCCGCGGAATCCGCAGCAATGGTAACCGCCGGCTCGGTGAAGGATGTTGTAAAAATCACACTCACAGCCGGCGGTGACGTCATCTCGGCTGGAACAGTCGGCTCAAAGGAGTGAGCAACTGAACCAGCGGAAGCAGGCGCAGGCGCCTGGGTCGACGCCTCAGGTAGGCTGACCAAGCCTACCGTCATTGGCGGAAAAGTACTACTCGGCGCTTCACCCTGGAATGCGTCAACATCCACGCCTGCAAGAAGAAAAGTGTTAAAAGGATTAAGCTATGAAGATAAAAGCTAAAGGAAAGTTGTACTTACGGGTTTTCTTGAGCCTGAAGGTACGGAGAGGCGGGGACGGACCCGATGGAGCCGGCCTCTTTGCGCCGGTCACCGTCGTCTTCTTTGGCTCTCCGGAGGTGACAGTCGCAACCTCCGGAGCGGTGGTCTTATCACCACCGGGATTCCCCGCCACCTCTTCGCTCTCGGTCTCCGAATCAGACCGAGGCGCTGGATCGGCAGTGGAGGCCTTCTCTTTCCCCTTCCCGCCAGCAGCCTTCTTCTTCCGCACCAACGGAGGACCATCTGCGGATTCCTCATCAGAACATACGATTAGAGGAATACCAGCAGAGGTTTCAACATTGAGGGGTCGAGGGTCGAATAGCGCCTTACCTGGCCGCCTGGCGCTCAGGATCTCATGGCCTTGCGGATAGACCTCCACGAACCGATCCGCCGTTTGTTCTAGGATGGGCAACTCGTTCTCGTCCAGAGCACGAGTACCCATCCGTGCGGGACCGTCAGCCTCCCGCGGGTTAAGGAGCGACTGCAGGTCGTTCCCCTCTGAAATAAACAGGAAAAAAGTTAGAAGAAATTCAAAATTGACAAAAGGAAAGAAAGCATACCGTAAGGAATAGAGTTCGAACCGTATTCGAGGACGATCGGAACCTTTTGCGCGTCCGCCGCCTTCCACACCCGGCTCATCCCCAACATCACCATCCCGGACTCCGAAAACCGGTAAACCGGAGATTGGACCCGAGATATCTTCGCAAACCATTCCGCCTCCTGGTAGCTGGAGGCGTGAAGGCTGGGAAGTGCTTGCCCGTTCTTGAATTTCATGGCAATGGGGATGGCGCGAGCGGATATGAAGAAAAACTCCCTCTTCCATGCACGAAGACTGCGCTCGGTCGCGCAGATCTTTAAACCCTTAATACGGGTTGTCAACGTGTACCACCCCTGGATGCACCTCCAAGTGTAGAAGGTCATCAGGCGGTCAACATAGGGCTCAACGCCCAGTATCGGGCACACCCACTCAAAGTGGCGAATCTTGGCGATCGCCATGGGGTGCAACTCGGTCAAATGAACACCGTGCCTCTCAAGGACACGGTAAACAAACTTTGTCAATGGGAACCTAAGATTCCCATAGACAAAGAATGCTGCATAAACCCCGATCTTGCCTCTGGGGGCATCGTACACGGTCTGATGGGGTTCAGGAAACTCAGGCTCGAGAGACTCGAGCATGAACTTCCTAACAACATACCGGTACAGATCGCCGGGCAGAGCACACTGGCACTCACCAGCAGTACTCTTGTCATCGGCTGTAGACTCGAGATCACGTGAAGACATCTTGCAGAAAGAAGAAAACGATTTCGAGAAAATGCTGGCCTGAAAAGGTGAGTATTCGCCGGAAATCGCTAAGAAGATGAAGAGAAGAGTGAAAGTGTGGATTACAAAGAACCCTCTCCCCCTTTATATACTAATCGCAATTAATGCGATGAATTTAATGCGGAGGAGAGAGAAATCGAAGGTGCAATGAAACTATGACACGTGGCAAAAAGCAAGCTGGCAACAGCTGTTGACAGCTTGCATACCATTAATTTCGCGGCCACGCGCCAGAAAAATCGCGCCCACGCGCCCAAAAAGGCGTCTGGAATGACCATGTACTGTCACGTCACCATAACTTCCTGCACGTCCTGACACAGTCAGAAGAAACCGTCGCACGACGTTTCAGATGTTTGGACTGTTTTTATCTTTCTACCAACTCTTCGAATTTCAAAATTCAAAATCTAAAAATATTAAAAAATAAGCGGGAAAATACCCCTTACCTTGGCAAACAAGTAACCGTAAGACGGATGCGGGTACAGTGTTAAGGCAAAACCCTTCACATACCTGGCACCCGCAGGGAATTGAAGCCAAGTAAACCTTGGCAAACAAGTAACCGTAAGACGGATGCGGGTACAGTGTTAAGGCAAAACCCTTCACATACCTGGCACCCGCAGGGAATTGAAGCCAAGTAAACCTTGGCAAACAAGTAACCGTAAGACGGATGCGGGTACAGTGTTAAGGCAAAACCCTTCACATACCTGGCACCCGCAGGGAATTGAAGCCAAGTAAACCTTGGCAAACAAGTAACCGTAAGACGGATGCGGGTACAGTGTTAAGGCAAAACCCTTCACATACCTAGCACCCGCAGGGAATTGAAGCCAGGAATACCTTGGAAGTAAAGTAACCTTAAGACGAGCGAAGGTACAGTGTTAAGGCAAAACCCTTCACATACCTAGCGCTCCGCTGGGAATTGAAACCAAGAAGGATCTTTTGGGCAATGCTTGCGGAAACGGAAATAACATCCCCGCATAGCGGGAACATCGAGAACTACGTTGTTTGAAGCTCCAGGATGGAATTGGTGGTTTTAACATAATTGATCACTATGTTCAAAACTACCAAAACCTCATGGAGAATCCACACAAGTGGGACTCAACGTTCCTGACTTGCGGGAAGGTTACCGACCTACCCGCATCATACCCAAAGACCAAGCAGGAAACTCGGGAATTTCTGCAAGTGACAAGGACTTCCGCGGGAAGAATCCCCATGGAAAACCTTAAAAAACCATTTTCAAAACCCTTTGCTTAAGTCCAAAAGTTCACCTCACTTTATTAAACACGCATGAGAAGAACATTGGACTG
Source organism: Bidens hawaiensis (assembly GCF_021521415.1). Lineage (NCBI taxonomy): Eukaryota > Viridiplantae > Streptophyta > Magnoliopsida > Asterales > Asteraceae > Bidens > Bidens hawaiensis. Next base: position 168,145 of record NW_027495635.1, read on the forward strand.
GGGGGACTTGAAGAGGTAGGTCCCAGCAGAGCCCAGTTGGACCCGCAAGACTCACCTTGAACAGGGACGTCTGCGCAGAAACCAACTGGATCCGCAGGACCAACCATGCTCAAAGACGTGACGTCCTTACGCGCAGTACACAAGCTGTTCCCGCAGGAAATGCCTCCCAATGGTGAAGGACTCCGCCTGTCCCCGCAGCCTCGGATACAAGACATCAGGGAAGGCCACCCGCGCAGCAAGGCTACACGCACAAGGCACTTAGCTCTCAATCACTCAATGTCACCGGAAGGAATGAGCGAAGCCGGGAACAATCCCGCACAAGGGCGGGAGGGGGAATACTCCCGCCCAAATAAGCCAGTCCGTACGATACGGGAAGATCTTCTGTACTGTACCTGACGAGGTATGGGAAAAAGATCTGACTAAAGATACGACAGCTTATGGACAACAGTATGGTGAGCAGCATGCTCCTACACTGTATGTCACTATTAGCCGCTGCCTACTCACCAACTCTTGTCATACCACGTGCGTAGCCGGCAGTTGGTGGAAAATGAATAGTATACAGCAGGCCTGGTCGCTATCAGCCGCTACCTACCCACCAACTACTAGCAGGGCACGTGCGTAGGCTACTGTTGGTGGAACAGGAATACTGTTGCAGCCGGCCACACCTCCTTGGAAACCTACCTTCGGCTATAAATACCACAAATGGTATGACCATCTGATCTCATCTTATATCATCATATTATACCTGATATCTGCTCTAGCAATCTCTTAATATACATTTATATTTAAAGAGCAATCTAGTCTGATTCTCACGCCGGAGGGTGGTCACAAGGAGGAACCCCCCCCTTCTCAGTGACAAGCTCACGGTGTCTGTTTTGCAGGTTATCAGAAGAACCATCTTCTCAGGGTCTAACCCCTCGTGGGAAACATCTATCTAACCCCCAGGTTATTCGTAATCTGCCCGGGGTCCGGTTAGTGTTTCTTCAATACCAAACGCTACCTTGATCTTCAACTGGTAAGCAGCTTTAACTGAACTGATTAAGCAGATGACCAAGATTAAGCAGATGACCAAGCTTACGAAGCAAATCACCTTACAGCTATAAAAATAGTTGTGAAGAAAACATATTGTACTTTTTAAAGAGGAACACACATGGTTTGACTTATCAACTTGTGAATCTCCAAGTATCCATCAATGCAACTCAAGAAGATAATTCTTCTAATCTCATAAAACAAAGTAGATCACTTAACAAACAGAAAAGCGCCAAAGCTCTGAAGGTCAGATGGTAAAGGACAACATGTAGTAATACTCGGATCTTAGTTCCCTTCACCATGACCATCTTCCTTTGGAGAAATCGTTAAATTGATCAATTGTTTAACTTACGTGCTCATAATACGAGCGACCTAATCAGCAACAATAACTCCATCCATTTTAGTTAGGGTACAAAGAAGCACTTAATAAAGCTTTTATGATCACCAGATGAAGTTAAATATAACCTCTCCACCATTGTCAATTACACATATACGCGTTTTCTCCGTATCCAGGAATATTACCATTCCATGATCACAGTATAATTACAAGTGAGTCAATATCTTCGCCAAACATATACGCGTTTTCTCCGTATCCAGGAACACTCCGTGATAGATATAGCTCGCTATTATGCTTCCAAAGAAGCTGTTTCAAATATCCATTTTTCTTGTCTTTACTAAAAAACTATTGCTAAGAAGGAAAAGAAGTAGACAAGATTCCGAGGAAATAAACTAGTCAGGCGTGCCCATCACTACGTCTTTACAACGAAGCAACCAAACTGCAAAGCGATGAAGCATAAAATCTCCAGACTCCAAGGGTTGAACGTTAAAAGGATATAAATAATCTTTTGCTAGCAACATATAAACAATTTTCAAAATATCAACATATCTTTATAAAACACTAATTCCTATTTTAGATCAATTCAATAAATGAGCTTTATCCCAACAAAGACTAGGTCTGCATCGGAAGAAGGAAATAAATTAAACATTTTCTCAAAGAACACTCAAAGCATAGCTAAACGGTAGATAATCTAAGAAAACCCGAAGTTATAAAAGAAACTTATGACAACACATGTGTTGGTGCTTTTTGGTGTGTCAGTACTTCATAGGTTTATTGTTTATTTTCTGTAATAAACAATATGGTTTTGGTTTATGTTTTATGTTTACGACTTAGTGGTTAGCGAAGTTAAGGTTTAAGCGAAGTTGCTTAACTTCTCCTGTTATGTAACATGCGAAGATATGTGTTATATAAACATATTTTCGGCCTAGGGTTTAAAGTTTTTCATTCTAACCGTATGAACTTGTGAAGTGATTTACCGTGTATTTATTGATCCTGAGATATTATTCAATACTAGTAAACGTCTGCTATAATCCTTGTTGGTGTGTTCTTGATAATTATTAATACTCATAAACCAAATACTTAGGGGATTCCACACCCTTTGTGTTTGTGATATCTCTTGTAGAGATCCATCCTAGGGACCTACAATTGGTATTAGAACGTTTGCTCTTAATTGTGTGGTTCAGGATTATCGCATGAGTATTATAACTTGAACAAATGATTTTGCACAAGTTTGACATTCGGTTATACCAAAAATTGATTCCATAGCCCACCCTCACTAACTAAACACCCCTCACAAGCCCTACACTCAAAACACGGCTGAAAGAAACGAGGAACCAAACTTTCCAGCCGTCACAGCGAAGTTGTCGCTTGGGTTTTTGGGGAAGTTACAAGTTAGGAGAACTTGTTCCAAGTGAAGTGAACTTAGGCGAAGTTGAGTTTTACATTTGAACAGGAGAAGTTGACCATTCTGTTTGACCAGGCGAAGTTACTTAACTTCGCTTACTTTCTGGAGAAAGAGAAGTTAACAGATTGTTAGTTTAACATTAAAACAAAAAAAGCCATAAAAATAGTATATGAAATTTTTAATCATGTCATCTATGATTATTTCAGAAGTGTTTAAAATGGAAGTAGAATCTGGTTCTAGTACTAAAGCTCCCAAATTGCTTAATTAAGGAACCGACTTCATGCAATGGAAAGAGAGGTTCAAACAATATACAAAGTGGCAAGATGCCAAGATGTGCGTGTGTATTCAAGATGGTTACATAATACCTCAAACCACCTTTGAAGGAAGATAACAGCCGAAGAAGTATAGTCAGATGGAAGGGGATAAGAAGAAAATGTATAAGGCTGAAAGCAAGGCTCTAGCAGCGATAACTATGGCTTTACCGCAGGAGATCCTTCATACTTTTAAAAAGTATAAGACTGCCAGAGTTATGTGGGATGCGTTGGAAAGTAGATATGAAGGAAATGCCACCATTAGAAAGTCATAGACAAAACTACTAAAGACTCAATTTTTGGTTTTCAAATACAAGAAGAATGACACATTGGATGACATCATCACTCGATATTACCATCTCATGACTAAACTTGATAATTTAACATACGTATAGTCGAAACATAAAAGGTTTAAAAGCTTCTTGATGCACTTCCATCAAAATGGGAGATGTATATTGTAATAATCTGAGATGACAAGAACTTTGACGCGTATGAACTGGTGAATGTGGTTAATAAACTTAGAGGTTATGAGTTGAACACAAAAAGAATATGAACAATGACTGATCAGGTACATGATCCTTCTATGTATGGGGCCAAAGTTTCTTCAGGTTCAAGCTCCGGGTCCGCAACATATTACTCTTGAAATGGGAGTGAAGCGGGAAGTCCACAAGTGTGAATAAACTCATATGGTGAAATCTGTTTTGTGGCTGATGGAAGTACACCATAAAAAAGTCAGGGAAGTTCCACTGGATCTACATGTAGTCCTCAAAGCGTTAACTACTCGTCTATGCCTATGAGTGTAATGTCGTTGGAGCAATAGTTTGCACTCTATGCTTCATTTCTAGCGTCTTATGAAAACTACGATCAGATTGATGCTGATGATTTAAAAGAAATGGACTTATTGTTGCAGATGGCAACGATAGAAAGAAGAGTGAAGCGCTTTATGAAAAAGACTGGAAGGAAGTTCGTAGAAACAAGCCCGGTTTTTGATAAGTCTAAAGTGAGGTGGTATAATTCTCAAAGGTATGGAAACTTTGCTCGAGAGTGCACTCTTCTCAATTAAGTGTCCAACTAATGAAAAACAAACTTATCCAAGTTCACCGTCCATAAACTGGAAAAAATTAAATGAGAAGAACTTACATAACTTCGCTGAAAATCAAGAAGCGAAGTTAAGCAACTTCGCCTCACCTGCTAGATGTAAAATCAATCAGTCAAATTTGAGAGGTTTTACACCTGTTAAATTTGTTAAAGGAAATATGATGGAAGATGATGTGGTCTAAAATATATATATTTTTATATAAATATTTCCTACACTTTTAAGTACTTTGAAGCCATGTTTTATTGAATTTTATATTTAAGTGGTTCATATGTGGATTTTTAAGGTTTTAAGAGATAAGGGGCTAAAATGGTATACTTAAATTAAATTTGAGACAAAAGGGGAATAATAATAATAATAATAATAATAATAATAATAATAATAAACGTGCAAAATAAAATCATATGCATGATTGATAATTAAGATATTTATGTGAATTATTTTAAGTAAAGTACATATTACAAGTATTTGTGTGTTTGTTTGTGTCGTGCGGTAACACCAAAAGAAAGAGTGAATGCTATTTTATTGGGCCAATCATATAATCTCATGTCACAAATCAGAAAGAAGTATTTTGACAAACAGCCCACAACTAATAATAAATGGTAACTTGGAGAGGACGGGTTTTGATTGAGGTGATTTATTTTGTGTCGGTAGAATTTAGTTATAAAAGGAATTGATTGAACAATAATATTGGTGGCCACGGTTCAATGCCATGATATAAAAAGAAAAGAAGAAGAATCCCTACGGCGGCAAGAGCAGCTAATCGTAAAAACAAGAAGGGGGAAGGCCAAATGCCCTTAGCGTGGCGCCTAGGGGCTACTGATGGGTTTTAATTCATTTTTGCTTAATGTCGGGCCTTTTTTCGCTATTTAAACACCTTTAACTTAAACCTGACATAACCTGAAATTCACCAGCCGATTTTGGAGAGTTCTTGGAGCTATTTTACGCGTTTGTTGGTGATTTTGAAGGCGAGAGAACATCCGGTGAAGAGTTAAAGGTTCACATTCGAGTTTACGGGTTTTATCATCTTCGATTCCCCGTTTCTTATACTTTCACCATGTTTTCATTATTATTTGTTTTGTTTGATTTAGATTTTAATATGCTAGGCTAAATTCCATAGACTGCCTAGGTCGTGATGAACCTTAGTTCGGTTTGATTTTATTTGGATTTTCGTTTCGTTATGGATATTATGTTCTAAGTAAACGGTTGAGTTTTATTTAGTTGATGCGTATGATTGCTTGGTTTTGTTAACTTGAATTTATTGTTTCACATTGCCCTTGTTGATTGTTTCATAGGATAGGGTTTTGTTAGGTCATTTACTGTGTGTTCTTGACTAGTTTATGATTGATATCGATTAAGATCATAGAAAAAATAAAATCAATTAAACAAATAAAAGTGAGCTGCTAGTCTAAAAAGCTGTAAAGTGATAGGCTATTAATAGATCTTTGCTTGTCGGGATTGCTAGATTTAGTTCTTCGTAAGGAGTCCGTCTAGATTTGATTGTCAGCTTAGTCTATTAAATTAATGGGTTTGCTTTGCTATCTTTTGAATTCCGCACTGTAAGGTAGGTTTTCGTCATAAAAGATTCTTAGACATAAGAAATTAAATAACCGTAAGGAAGTTTAATATAAAACTGGTGAATCTTAAAACTTGTTTGAAATCCATAGGCGTCTTCTTGAAGTTCAAGGGTCCTGTTCGGGTTTTCTGTCAAGGGTCTATCTTATGATCCCAGTTCCATAACTTGCGTTTTTCCATTTTAATTAATAACCGTAACTCTGGGGATTCCGGCCTGGGTAGTTATTTTAATCATCTGAATTAATCCAAGTTTTTTATATTGTTTATTAGTTAAAACTAATTAGGGTTTAAGTTTTATTAATTAATTAATAAGTAATAATTATGTTTTATTATTATTATTATAATAATTAGGGTTTGTTTTATTATTATATTAATTAGTTTATTAATAGTTTAATTAAAGTAATCATTAGTTATTTATTATTAGAGTTTTAATTAATTAGTTTTTAAATCCCCCTCAAATATTATTAATAAATAGTCGTGTCTTGTAGTTGAGTATAATTTGCTAGTTTCGTAATTTAAAGAGTCTCGTGGGTTCGATATCCGGACTTACTTAGTTGTACTAGAGTCGACCGGTTCACTTGCCGTTTAGTAGTTTAAGTAAAGTTTAAGGGTCTAGAGTATTACTTAGTGTCTAGATTAGCTTAATTTTAGTTAATAAATATTAGACTACTTTTAGCACATCAAGTTTTTGGCGCCATTGCCGGGGACTTTTGGCAATTGCGTTGCTAGCTTTGATTGGACTTACTTGCTATATACGTGCTATTGTGTTTTTGCTAGTGAGTTTTTAGGGTTTTAGTTAATTAGATAATTACATGTTTATTTATTTATTTTTCTTTGAGTCGTAGGTGTCTAGTTGTCCGTGTCTTTTGCTTGTTTAGATTCTTGTAATTATGCGTGACATTTGTAATGGACCTCACTTTACCGTTAAATGTCCATACAATAGTAACCTTAATTGTGATACGTGTGGTGATCCTCATTTACACTATGATTGTCCATACAAGGGTTCTCGCTTTATTTGTTATAGATGCGCTGGTTGTCATATGACTCGTGCATGTCCATATAATCGTACTAACCCTTCTGTGCAGCCTGTACAAAATTTTTCACAGGGACCTTTTCCGTATTATTTTGATAATTCGTATAAGCAACCTCAGCAAAACCAAGAGCAGTGTTATCATCAATTTTCTAAAAACCTTTATGATGAGGATGTAGCTGCTATGGGTAGGATAGAAAAGATGTTGGTCCAATACATGGCTACAGATACCCAAAAGATGCTCATTGAGCATGATACCATCTTCAAAAATCACCAGGATATTATTACAGATCTCCAACATCAAGTAGAAGAAATTTCTAGGAGAATGGATGAAGAAGATGAAATGGAGAGGTTGAGATCCTTGGAATATTTTGAGCAGTCAGATGAGGAGATCACTCAAGTAACGGATACAAAAATGGATGTTGAAGTCCCACCTCCGGTTTCACATGCTATTATTGATTTTTGGAGTGACTCTGATGATGAGATAAACAAAGAAGAGTGGGCTGCTTATCAGAGGTTGTTAGTGAAGGAAGAAGAGATAGAGGATGACGTGGATGTGGGGGATTCACTTGAGTTGATGTTTGGCGTTGAGGAAAAGGTTGTGAATGAATTGAGTGAGGAAGATGAATTCCTTGATCTGGAGTTGGATGGATTGTCAGAGTATGACGTGGGGGGTACATTGGACGTTAATGAGGATGTTGCGTTTTTCGAGGCCCTAATTGTAGAGGACAATGTAGATGAGGATGCGGTGTTAGAGGAAGAACACCATTACCGGCCCGTGGACTGTGTTTTGAATGCTAATCAGGAATCAAAACCACGGGATAAGGCCGAGGATGATAGGTACCTGAAAACCGAAGTTGTGTATACTTTAGAAGATGGTCTACAGGAATGAAAAAACCTTTGCATGTCAAACACGACCAGTCTTCTCGATACTTACAACGCATTCGGCTCTTGCCAGGTAAGTTTAAATATAGGTGGTCTGACCCGTTACTGACTTTTAATTCTAATTTAATATTTGGCTGTTCAATCATTGATATATTAATGTTTGATAAATTCCGGGTGGAACTAAACGGGTTAGATAGGGTTCAGATAAAGGAGAAACCTCATGATTAAGTTCAAGTGTGGGGAGGTTTCGCGGAGTTTGTATATTTAATCGAGTCACTAACATAGTTTTCGTAGTTCGTCTTTGTTTTTTGCATTTTTAAGTTTTGCTAGTTTGAAGATTGAGTGAGCTAGAGAAACGATCCCAAGGAAGAATATAATGAAAAAGACAAGTGTGGGAATGATGTAGCAGTGGAGCCGTATACTTTATATTTATTATTTGCTCCTGATTATTCATGATTATTTTATATATTTGTCGGTTGGTGAAAATACTTTGAATGCTTAATATCTATCAGTTTGATAAGGTATATTTCTAGATATTGTTTGTTGAATGTTTTCCGCTTACGTTCGTGTGTGAGAGAAGGAGTTACTATTTGCTGATCACGTTCATAGTTGGAAGACATTCATGGAAGAAGACTTTGGCATCATGTTTCATGCGCAAATTACCAGCTAAGTCTTTTCCATTATCTAGCTTGTTAATTTTTTATTTTGCTTTAGTTTTTATTTTTTTAAGTCTTTAGTTTTTTTGTAGTCCGACTTTATTTTATTTTATTTTTGTTTTAAGTCGTCCTTATCCTTGCATTGAGGACAATGCAAAATTTAAGTGTGGGAATGAGACACAATTGTTTTAACTATTTTTAGTTTCGTTTTCATTTTCGTATTTGATTTAATAAAATAAAATAAAATAAAAAGCAAAAAAACAAAAAATGTTTTAAAAATGTCCATTGAGTCTAGTTTTTGTCGTGTTAAAGTGGGAGATGATGATTTTATCGGAAATTGTTTTTTCAAACTAGTAATAATATGAGATAAATAAAAGAAAACACACTTAACTTGGGATGTGTCGGTAGGCTCAGCCTTGAAAATGAAAGGGCAATTTGATAAAATGGTTAAAACGGAAATCTCTTGTGGGTAAAGCGTTTTGTCCGTGGAAAATAAGTAATGAAAGGTCGGGCCATACTCAAGCCTCAAATTTTGGTATGAAAAAAGTGAAAATATTATGAATTTTAAAAATCTGAATGCGTTATCATAGGATGCTTGGGTAGGTTTAACGTTAGAGTATGCCGTGTAGCTTGTAATATAAATCTTAAACTGCTAGTTTAGTGTTTTACACCTCATTGGCTTATGGTTTTATAACCTTAAATCTTGTATTGATGGGATGCTTCGGGTCCGGAGACCATGGATCAAGTCTGTAAAATAAAGCCAAAAAGAGCAAATGTCACACCCGGCCCTGAGCGGCGGAAACAGCCGGGCGCGCGCGAGTGGGAATTGATACTTAAGCACGGGCCATTGCAAACATTCAAAGTAAGATTTTCATTGCGCATGAAAAGTTTAATACAAATACATTACATTGTTTAAGAATTACATAAAAACATCCAAGTATAAAAATTGTTGAAGATTTCCACGCCATATCCCCATGCGCGGCGGGAACAACCACGCGCATAGAAGGGATAGAACTAAAATCTTCCAAAAAGCCAGTTTAGATGTTCAGCGTGAGGTGCTCTAAGTGTGACTCCATGCGCTACCTAGTTATCTCCTGAAAGACACGTAAAAACATTTGAATCAGTATAAACTGAGTGAGTTCACAAGTCTTAGTAACTTGATAAATCGTATTGCATCTTAATCTTGATACAAATCATTCTGAAACATAATTCTGATAGCATCATTAAAACACATGCTTGGTAGCAGTTATATCAACATATTCTGATAAAATCGTTCCGCGGGTTACGCGCGAACATTTCTGGAAACTGTGCTCGTCTATGCAAAGTGGCGCTGCCACTACGAGCTAAAATAAGTAATACCGTCCCGCGGGTTACGCGCGAACGTTTCAGGAACATGTGCTCGTCCATGCAAAGTGGCGCTGCCACTACGAGCTAAAATAATAATACCGTCCCGCGGGTTACGCGCGGACGTTGTGCCGGAAAACAAGGCGCTCGTCCATGCAAAGAGGCGCGACCCCTACGAGCGGGCTCAAACCCATAGTACTGCCCCATGACCATACTAGGCACTCGTCCATGCAAAGAGGTGCGACCCCTACGAGTGGGTGGATCAAACCAGCAGTCCCTACCCTTAGAGTTCCAATGGTAAAGTGATCACTTACTCGAGTTCTAGCGCACATACATCGAAAACCTTAGATAACCGTCTGCATTACTCATCATGAAACATAACTTAAACACATAATCGCTTGCATAGCTTGTAAGTATACCATGACAAAACATTATTTAAGTACGTGTCCCTCGCCCCGAAAACAGTTTAAAAATAGTGAAAACAGTGAAAATAGGGGCTGTGAGACTCACCTGTGGTTCTTGTTAAGGGATTAATCGAGATTCGGGTTTTCTTGGTGTTGGCCTCGGAATCGAAGGTCTAGAATACGATTAAGTAACAAGATGCATATATATTAAGATCAAGAAATAGGAGAATATGAGGTTTGGAAAGTAGATCTCAAGTTTATAACCTCGGCTTACCTAGTAACTGGAACGGAATCGAAAATAACGGATGCTCGGGAGATGATTAGTGCAAGTTTGCAGTTCTTTGGAGTGTGTTTTGAGTGATAATTTAGGTTACATATTTATAGGCAAACTCAAGGGAACACAATCCCTTGCTTTAGGGGATTGAAATCTTTTCATATCTAGGTGTAATGATGATAAAGTATGGAAATTATTATTGTTTATTGTTTACTTAAAAGTGGAGGAGTGAACAAAAGATCTTGATTTGATTTGGACAGGACATGCAGGTCTGGGGTTGGTGAGAATAGGGTGGCTGACAGTTGACTTTTCATGTTACAGTGTGCTTTTTCAGGTACTTTTGTCAGTGTACAGTAAAAAAAAGTGGAAAATCTCTGAAACACGCTACTGTTTCCTTTTGGGCGGGAGTAATCTCCTTATGTCTGGAGAATAGACTAAGTGTTCTGTGCGCATCACTTTGTGCGCATAGCTTTCTGCGTGTAGGACATTTCTTTGCTGCGGGTAGGTGCGTAACCTTCTCGCAGTTGGGGATATTGAGTTTCATTTGTAGATTCTCCAGGTGGTCTTGGTATTTCAACATAGTGATCAGTCATGTTGAAGTCAATTCCATCTTGGAGCTTCAGACAAACTAGCTCTCAATGTTCCCGCCATGCGGGGAGGTTAGTTCCCTTCCGCACGCGCATAAACGATGTAGGATGCACCCGCCTTAGCATCATGCGGGATGGTCAACCCATAGACAACATAACGTTTAAGTTGCATGAAAACATAAAGTCAAAACATTCACGCATGGCGCATATAACATATGCACGCGCTGACTATCATGGCGCGCTCGCGCAGGGCGCACATAACAAATGCACGCGCTGACTAACATGGCGCGCTTAATATTTACAATCACCTAATTATTAGGTTGATTACTTAGTTTAAGGGATTGGGAATTTACCGGGTGTCACATTCTCCCCTCGTTAAACGAATTTCGTCCCGAAATTTAGGAGACGTTGCTGGCAGAAGCCATGTTCTGAAAGAGGTGTGGGTATTTCTTGCGCATTTGATCTTCTCTTTCCCAAGTGAATTCAGGCCCACGCCTCGAGTTCCATTGAACCTTTACTAACTTGATTTTGCTTCTGCGTAACTTTTGTTCTTTCCAATCGGTTACTGCTATAGGTTCTTCTATGAAGTGCAGCTGTTTGTCGATGTGAATCTCTTCCATCGGCAAAATCAACGTTTCGTCAGATAAGCACTTTTTGAGGTTGGACACATGAAACGTATCATGAACTCCACTGAGTTCGGCGGGTAAACGGAGTTTATAAGCAACCGGACCGATCCTCTCCAGGATCTCGAATGGTCCAATGAAGCGCGGATTCAACTTTCCTCGCTTGCCGAAACGGGGGACTCCTTTCCATGGAGAGACTTTCAAAAGTACTTTATCCCCTACTTGAAACTCCAATGGTTTCCTTCGCACATCTGCGTAGCTCTTCTGTCTGTCGCGCGCTGTCTTCAGGCGATCCCTTATCTGAAAAATCTTGTCTGTTGTTTCTTGGATCAATTCTGGACCAGTCATTTGCTTGTCACCTACTTCAGCCCAGCACAGTGGGGATCTACACTTGCGCCCATACAAAGCTTCGAACGGCGCAGCCTTAATGCTTGTGTGATAACTGTTGTTGTAAGAAAATTCAACCAATGGGAGATGAGTATCCCAGCTACCTTCGAAATCGATTGCGCACGCGCGTAGCATATCTTCCAATGTCTGGATTGTTCGCTCGCTTTGCCCATCCGTTTGAGGATGATATGCCGTACTCATGTCAAGACGAGTACCTAAAGCCCCTTGTAACGATCTCCAAAACCTTGATGTGAACCGACTATCTCTATCAGAAATGGTGGACACTGGGACTCCATGTTTTGAAACTACTTCTCGAATATACAGTCGGGCTAACTTTTCCATCTTATCGGTTTCCTTGATAGGCAGGAAGTGCGCTGACTTAGTTAGCCGATCCACAATAACCCATATTGTGTCATAACCCCCAGGTGTCCTTGGCAGTTTGGTGATGAAGTCCATAGAGATTTGTTCCCACTTCCACATGGGAATTTCTGGCTGTTGAAGCAACCCTGATGGTTTCTGGTATTCAGCCTTCACCTTCGAACACGTCGGGCACTTACTGACATACGTTGCGATGGCGCCTTTAAGATTGGGCCACCAATACAGCGTTTTAACATCTTGGTACATCTTGTCTGCGCCAGGATGTACGGAATACCGTGTCTTGTGAGCTTCGTTCAATACCTGCTCGCGCAATCCTCCCTTGAGAGGGACCCATATGCGGTTAGCGAAATATAGATTGCCGTTCTCTTTAAGTTCCAAATTCTTAACCATACCCCCAAGGCATTCGTTTTTAACAAACTCTGGTTTCAAAGCTTCTTGCTGAGCGTCTCGGATGCGGGTAGAGAGATCTGCGTGAATGGTCAACCTTAGAGCCTTGACTCGTAGCGTTTTTATTCGCTCCTTCCTACTTAGCGCGTCTGCTACCACATTCGCCTTTCCAGGGTGGTACTTAATCTCACAATCATAATCGTTCAACAACTCCACCCATCTTCGTTGCCTCATGTTTAAATCCTTTTGATCAAATATATGTTGAAGGCTCTTGTGATCCGTAAAGATTATACACTTTGTACCATAGAGGTAATGGCGCCAAATCTTTAGCGCGAAGACAACCGCTCCAAGTTCTAAATCATGCGTTGTGTAGTTCTTTTCATTGGTCTTGAGTTGGCGTGAGGCATACGCTATGACTTTGTCTCGTTGCATAAGGACACATCCAAGTCCCTGATGTGAAGCGTCGCAGTAAACAACAATGTCATCCATCCCCTCGGGCAAAGACAAAATTGGCGCACTACATAACTTCTGTTTCAACATTTGAAATGCTGTTTCCTGATTTTCGCCCCAAACAAACTTCTTGTCTTTCTGAGTTAGCGCGGTCAGAGGTAGAGCTATTTTGGAGAAGTTCTCAATGAAGCGTCGATAGTAGCCAGCTAGTCCTAGGAATTGCCTCACCTCAGTTGGGGTTTTTTGGCGCTTCCCAGTTTTCGATGGCCTTGACTTTGGAAGGATCAACGTGAATTCCTTTCTCGTTTACAACGTGACCGAGAAAGTGAACTTCTCTAAGCCAAAACTCGCACTTGGAAAACTTCGCATACAACTTTTCTTTCTTCAACAATTCCAAAATCAATCTCAGGTGTTGCTCATGCTCGGCCTTGGTCCGTGAGTAAATCAGAATATCATCTATAAACACAATCACAAACTTGTCCAAGTATGGTTTGCACACGCGGTTCATCAGATCCATGAATACAGCCGGCGCATTAGTTAGCCCGAAAGGCATCACTAAGAACTCATAATGGCCGTATCTAGTTCGGAAGGCTGTTTTCGGCACATCTTCCTCATGGACCCTAAGTTGGTGGTATCCTGACCGTAGATCTATCTTCGAATAATAACTGGATCCCTGCAACTGGTCAAATAAGTCGTCAATCCTCGGTAAGGGGTACCGATTCTTGACTGTCAGCTTGTTCAGTTCCCTGTAGTCAATACACATTCTGAACGAACCATCCTTCTTCTTAACAAACAGTACTGGAGCTCCCCAGGGTGAAAAGCTTGGGCGTATGAAACCCTTATCCAATAGTTCCTGTAACTGATTGGATAGCTCTTGCATCTCAGATGGAGCTAGTCGATAAGGCGCTCGAGCTACTGGCGCAGCTCCTGGGACTAAATCAATACGAAACTCGACTTGTCGCGGCGGCGGTAATCCGGGCAAATCTTCAGGAAAAACTTCTGGAAATTCGCGCACTACTGGTAAGTCTTCAATTCTTCGCTCATCTCCTTTCTTCTCTACGACATGCGCCAGGAAGGCGTAGCACCCTTTCCTTAGGCACTTACGCGCCTTTAGGCACGAAATTAGTTTCGTCGCAACTCCCCTTCTTTCCCCTTGAATTACCAAGGTTTCTCCGTTCAATAGTGGATTCCGAACCTGCTTCTCATGGCAAATAACTTCCGCGCGGTTCTCGACTAACCAATCCATACCTACCACAATGTCAAAACTTCCCAAGTCTATTGGCAACAAGTTAATATTGAACCCGTGACCTCCCATGACTATAACACATTGTTCAGTTCTTTCGTTCGCGCATAACTGCCTACCATTGGCTAGTTCTATAGTATAAGGCGTGTCTAGTCTACTGGTTGCTAGGCCTAGGGAGTCTTTAAACTCGGCGGATATAAAACTTAGGTCAGCGCCAGTATCAAATAAGACAGATGCAAAATGTCCGTTAAGCAAAAACGTACCGGTTACCACATTCGGCTCTTCTTTAGCTTCGCCTGCGCCGATCACAAAAGCTCTCCCGCGAGCTTGGTTCCCCTTTTGCGGGCAATCCCGACTAAAATGCCCTGGCTTCCCGCATGCGTAGCAGTTGTCGCTTGCTCCAGCTTCTCTGACACGGCAATTCATCGTCTTGTGCCCTGGTCTGCCACATTTGGCACATTCGATTCTTGCGCATTCACCCTCGTGGTGATACTTGCATTTGTTGCACCATGGGCGAGGCCCGCTGTATCCTTTTCGTGGTGGCTCCGCGGCCTGAATCGCGTAAACCCTTGCGCTTTCCTGCTTCTTGAACGGTGGCTGCTTGGTGTCGGACCCTCGGTGGTGAGAGTTCCATTTCCTCTTGGGATCAGAGGTTCGCTGCTCGATTCCGCGCGTAGTCAACATACCCGCACGGATCGTATCCCTTGTAAGGGTAATGGCCCGCGCTACCGCCTCATCAAAGGTTGGAGGTGCTGCGGCGTTGAGCGGAACCCTAACAACAGGAGGTAACCCAAAAATATACCTCTCGATCTTCTTTTCCTCCGTGTTTGCCATGTCTGGCACCAACTGGCAAAGTTCGTTGAACCGGTTGTTGTAGGCGTCGATATCCGTTCCTACCATGGTGTGGTTCCAGAATTCCTGTTGTAGATTCTGGATTTCTGCGCGAGAGCAGAACTTTCTCATCATCATCTCCTTCAGTTCCTCCCAGGTCTTGTGGAGAGCAACTTCTCGCCCCAATGTTTTCGTTTGAAGCTTCCACCAAGACGAAGCTGCCTCTTGGAACATGCAGGTCGCGTAAAGGACCTTCTGGTTCTCACTACATCCGCTAATGGAGAGAACTGTCTCCATCTTGTCAATCCAGTTGTAGAGCCCAATGGCCCCTTCGGTTCCCTTGAATGGCCAAGGCTTACAGGCCATGAATGTCTTATAGGAGCATCCTTTGTCCAAGGCTCCTGATTCGGGTTCTGGGGTCTCATTCTGACGACCCTGACTAGATTCGGCCTTGCTGGCCTCATGCGTCGCGATCGCCTGCGCGATTATTTCCGCGAGTTCCTCGGGTGTCATGGTAATTCCTTTGGCTTTAGTTGGAGGCATTCTCGCTTTAAAAGAATGAAAATATCAGACTTAGCGCATGTACTCTGAGCACATAATGTTATCATTATTTACTAGACAGTGTGACCCGTGTTCCTAAGTGTGTGTATAGTTTCTTTTGAAAATATTTTCTTTGAAAAATATTTCATGCGATTCCCCAACGGTTATAGTCTAGGTTAAAACTTCTTTTCCTAGTTCGCTATAACCAGTGCTCTGATACCAATCTGTCACACCCGGCCCTGAGCGGCGGAAACAGCCGGGCGCGCGCGAGTGGGAATTGATACTTAAGCACGGGCCATTGCAAACATTCAAAGTAAGATTTTCATTGCGCATGAAAAGTTTAATACAAATACATTACATTGTTTAAGAATTACATAAAAACATCCAAGTATAAAAATTGTTGAAGATTTCCACGCCATATCCCCATGCGCGGCGGGAACAACCACGCGCATAGAAGGGATAGAACTAAAATCTTCCAAAAAGCCAGTTTAGATGTTCAGCGTGAGGTGCTCTAAGTGTGACTCCATGCGCTACCTAGTTATCTCCTGAAAGACACGTAAAAACATTTGAATCAGTATAAACTGAGTGAGTTCACAAGTCTTAGTAACTTGATAAATCGTATTGCATCTTAATCTTGATACAAATCATTCTGAAACATAATTCTGATAGCATCATTAAAACACATGCTTGGTAGCAGTTATATCAACATATTCTGATAAAATCGTTCCGCGGGTTACGCGCGAACATTTCTGGAAACTGTGCTCGTCTATGCAAAGTGGCGCTGCCACTACGAGCTAAAATAAGTAATACCGTCCCGCGGGTTACGCGGCGAACGTTTCAGGAACATGTGCTCGTCCATGCAAAGTGGCGCTGCCACTACGAGCTAAAATAATAATACCGTCCCGCGGGTTACGCGCGGACGTTGTGCCGGAAAACAAGGCGCTCGTCCATGCAAAGAGGCGCGACCCCTACGAGCGGGCTCAAACCCATAGTACTGCCCCATGACCATACTAGGCACTCGTCCATGCAAAGAGGTGCGACCCCTACGAGTGGGTGGATCAAACCAGCAGTCCCTACCCTTAGAGTTCCAATGGTAAAGTGATCACTTACTCGAGTTCTAGCGCACATACATCGAAAACCTTAGATAACCGTTTGCATTACTCATCATGAAACATAACTTAAACACATAATCGCTTGCATAGCTTGTAAGTATACCATGACAAAACATTATTTAAGTACGTGTCCCTCGCCCCGAAAACAGTTTAAAAATAGTGAAAACAGTGAAAATAGGGGCTGTGAGACTCACCTGTGGTTCTTGTTAAGGGATTAATCGAGATTCGGGTTTTCTTGGTGTTGGCCTCGGAATCGAAGGTCTAGAATACGATTAAGTAACAAGATGTATATATATTAAGATCAAGAAATAGGAGAATATGAGGTTTGGAAAGTAGATCTCAAGTTTATAACCTCGGCTTACCTAGTAACTGGAACGGAATCGAAAATAACGGATGCTCGGGAGATGATTAGTGCAAGTTTGCAGTTCTTTGGAGTGTGTTTTGAGTGATAATTTAGGTTACATATTTATAGGCAAACTCAAGGGAACACAATCCCTTGCTTTAGGGGATTGAAATCTTTTCATATCTAGGTGTAATGATGATAAAGTATGGAAATTATTATTGTTTATTGTTTACTTAAAAGTGGAGGAGTGAACAAAAGATCTTGATTTGATTTGGACAGGACATGCAGGTCTGGGGTTGGTGAGAATAGGGTGGCTGACAGTTGACTTTTCATGTTACAGTGTGCTTTTTCAGGTACTTTTGTCAGTGTACAGTAAAAAAAAGTGGAAAATCTCTGAAACACGCTACTGTTTCCTTTTGGGCGGGAGTAATCTCCTTATGTCTGGAGAATAGACTAAGTGTTCTGTGCGCATCACTTTGTGCGCATAGCTTTCTGCGTGTAGGACATTTCTTTGCTGCGGGTAGGTGCGTAACCTTCTCGCAGTTGGGGATATTGAGTTTCATTTGTAGATTCTCCAGGTGGTCTTGGTATTTCAACATAGTGATCAGTCATGTTGAAGTCAATTCCATCTTGGAGCTTCAGACAAACTAGCTCTCAATGTTCCCGCCATGCGGGGAGGTTAGTTCCCTTCCGCACGCGCATAAACGATGTAGGATGCACCCGCCTTAGCATCATGCGGGATGGTCAACCCATAGACAACATAACGTTTAAGTTGCATGAAAACATAAAGTCAAAACATTCACGCATGGCGCATATAACATATGCACGCGCTGACTATCATGGCGCGCTCGCGCAGGGCGCACATAACAAATGCACGCGCTGACTAACATGGCGCGCTTAATATTTACAATCACCTAATTATTAGGTTGATTACTTAGTTTAAGGGATTGGGAATTTACCGGGTGTCACAGCAAACCCTTATAAGTCTATAAACATGATCACAAGAGTACAAAAGTACAAATGCATTACAGACTTGATCATCCACGCTGTTAGCCATGTGGGGTACCCTTGCTCGCGTCTCATTACCATTAAGAAACAGACCATAAGGGGCACGCTACATGTAAGCCCTACATATGAAATTTTGCATGCTCAACTATGGTGATGGGTTCGGGGTGTTGCATGATAATGGGGGTATGTCATGTTGTGGGGAACAATAGCTATAAATTAATTGAACTTTAAACGTATCTAATGGCTGCTTGGTAGACTTTGATGCTTAAGCTTAGGTAGATAAACAATACCCTTGAACAATAATATTGGTGGCCACAGTTCAATGCCATGATATAAAAAGAAAAGAAGAAGAATCCCTACAGTGGCAAGAGCAGCTACTCGTAAAAACAAGAAGGGGGAAGGCCAAATGCCCTTAGTGCGGCGCCTAGGGGCCGCTGATGGGTTTTAATTCGTTTTGCTTAATGTCGGGCCTTGTTTTCGCTATTTAAACACCTTTAACTTAAACCTGAAAGCCACCAGCTGATTTTGGTGATTTCTTGGAGCTATTTTACGCGTTTGTTGGTGATTTTGAAGGCGAGAGAACATCTGGTGAAGAGTTACACGTTCACGTTCGAGTTTACGGGTTTTATCATATTCGATTCCCCGTTTCTTATACTTTCACCATGTTTTCGTTATTATTGGTTTTGTTTGATTTAGATTTTAATATGCTAGGCTAAATTCTATAAACTGCCTAGGTCGTGATGAACCTTAGTTCGGTTTGATTTTATTTGGATTTTCGTTTCGTTATGGATATTATGTTCAAGTAAACGGTTGAGTTTTATTTAGTTGATGCGTATGATTGCTTGGTTTTGTTTACTTGAATTTATTGTTTCACATTGCCCTTGTTGATTGTTTCATAGGATAGGGTTTTGTTAGGTCATTTACTGTGTGTTCTTGACTAGTTTATGATTGATATCGATTAAGATCATAGAAACAATAAAATCAATTAAACAAATAAAAGTGAGCTGCTAGTCTAAAAAACTGTAAAGTGATAGGCTATTAATAGATCTTTGCTTGTCAGGATTGCTAGATTTAGTTCTTCGTAAGGAGTCCGTCTAGATTTGATTGTCAGCTTAGTCTATTAAATTAATGGGTTTGCTTTGCTATCTTTTGAATTCCGCGCTGTAAGGTAGGTTTTCGTCATAAAAGATTCTTAGACATAAGAAATTAAATAACCGTAAAGAAGTTTAATATAAAACTGGTGAATCTTAAAACTTGTTTGAAATCCATAGGCGTCTTCTTGAAGTTCAAGGGTCCTGTTCGGGTTTTCTGTCAAGGGTCTATCTTATGATCCCAGTTCCATAACTTGCGTTTTTCCATTTTAATTAATAACCGTAACTTTGGGGATTCCGGCCTGGGTAGTTATTTTAATCATCTGAATTAATCCAAGTTTTTTAAATTGTTTATTAGTTAAAACTAATTAGGGTTTAAGTTTTATTAATTAATTAATAAGTAATAATAATTACTAGCCCTCATGCTGTAGTATACGTTTGTTTGGATCCTTGAATATGTGGTATTACGCGGTGGGCACATCGCACCATACCTGGTCGTAGGACGCTTTCCTGCAGGGAGCACGACCATGTGTATACATACAGATATTTAACTAAGTCGAACGCTACGGTGTTTGCTGAGGTATTTAGTGTAGAGACTCGAGTTTATAATTGTGTTGTTTTAACTTTGTTATTCTTAAGCCACGATGGGCCGAGGCAGGCATAGTCTCGAGGGGTAATAAAGTAAAAGAAAATAGTTTCAGCGTCAGCATATTCACGAGCATTCGTTGCTGACGTATTTTCTTAACATTTTGCAGGTGATTAAAGTTAGAGCTTGAAGAACAAAGTGCTCAAGATATCCGATGGCTCGAATCTTTTTGTATAAACTTAGAAACATTAATATGGTGGTTTTGTAAATAACAAGTAATACTTTTATTATAACTTAAACGGGTATTTTATAATCCCGTCTTTTGTTAAGTAAATATTATAAATTAAATCCACAAGTTTTAAAAAGACTTCCGGTTAAACACGTAACTCTGATTTATTTACAATTGTGGTACCATCTGTTGCTCACACTCCTAGGCCTTAGATGAGGGTGTGACAGAAGCCATGGTTTTACACCCCAGATTTAAGATACCTGAGAAGTGGATACTAATGAGAGCACCAAGAGAAAATGTTAAATCATGGAAAGTCTTTTTCTTGGTCTTGTTGTTTAAACCATAGACGTTTTTGCACTTCCACGAAGATATTTGTTTAAACTTGGTCTTTGATCAAAGAAATGTGTACATTAAGCTTTCCAAACCAGATTTTATGCTTAAGACTTCCCTCGGCTATTATAAGATCTTTGAATTTTCATGAATAACATTCAAAACTTCCATATATACTACTATCATATTCCATTCTCCAATTTTCAAGTTTCTTTATCTTCAACATGGCTCAATGTATCATCAATATGTAAGAAAGGACAGTGTATAAGTAACGTTTTCGTCTATGTTCTTCTTCAACGTGTAAGTTTGTATATGTCATGTCTCTTACCCGAACATATAAGAATGTAGAACCAAATAACAAATACGTCTTGTACTTACTTATTTATAGATGATAGACATTGAAACACTCATGTAAAGATAAGATTTCAGTGTGTAAGATTCAAAATCTCCACATAAAGATATATAGATATAACGAATCCCGTATATGTAAACTCTGAAAGAATTTGGGATTTTATGAAGAATAACAAGATGTAAGGTGCTAAACTTCAATCATGTTGTTCACCATATATTGATATGACATTATCAAAAGCTTTGGTGAACAAAGAATGCTTATATCATTTGGAATACATTAAAACTTAATAATAACGAGATCAAATTGTGTTTTTTGGGTATAATAAGAGCCATGGCTCTGATACCAGTTGAAAGACCGGTTACCGGATCATATGATGTCATCGTATACATGTATGTGCACTACGATACCGACCGAATACGTTGTGCCGCTATACGAAGCTATAAGGCGGAAACAAATATTGAAGGAATCAAACACATATCTACTCAAAGAAATAATCACTCTTTAATATAACAATGTTAGAGAGTACAAATGATTACAACAATTTTTCAAAAGTCATTAAAATATGACAATGTTCCACATATTTATAAAACTTGTCCTATGGGCGTATAAGTCTATGGCGTATAAGACTTATACGGGATTATAAGTCTTATACGTCGGGAAAAGTGACTTATACGTCCTTAATAATCTATTATGACCAAACTCAGCTCATTTAACCTTACAAGACTTAGCATTAGGCATCTTGCACTAACAGAAAATAATACTTATGAGATGGATATTAGAGCAGCGTCACCAGGAACTGAAGAATCATGTTTGCTCTGGAAGGCGTCTGAGTTTGAATTATGGCATAGACGCATGGGTCACATTCATATAAGGAAGATGAACCACATTGTGAAGAATGAACTGGTTGTGGAGTTCCTCTGAAGAGTTTTGGTTTTGAAGACAAGTGTATCCCTTGCAAGAAAGGAAAGCAACATATGAAATCTCATATGTCTAAGCTGGTTAATTCAATCGTTACATCATTGGATCTTATTCACACGGACCTCTTTGGTCCAATAAATGTTAAAAGTCTTGGAGGGAGATACTACTACTTGGTGATCACTGACGATTACACACGCTACTCTTGGGTATACTTTTTGGTGACCAAGGATGAGACAATTTAAATGGTAATTAACCTAATTACCAAGGTTGAGAACATAGCCAGGGGGAAAAGTGAAGTACGTCCGAAGTGACAACGTGACTGAATTCAAAATCTACCAAATGGAGCTCTTCTACTTACAAAAGGGAATAGAGCATTAATTCAGTGCACCGTACACGCCACAACAAAATTGAGTTGCAGAAAGGAAGAATAGGTCTTTGATTGACGCTGCAAGAACCATGCTGGTAAATTCCATACTTCCTGTCATGTTCTTGTAGCCACAACCTCTTATATCCTTAACATAGTTTTAGTTGTTAAAGGATTGAATAAAACATGTTACAAATTAATGCACAAGCGGAAGCCAAATCTAAAAGGAATTGAAACGTTTGGATCCTTGTGCATGATTTTAAAGAAAAATTCAAAGTTTGGTGAAGTGGATGACGAGGGTTTCTTTGTTGGTTATGTAGTAGGTTCACTAAATAAAGATGTTTTTAACATTGCAACAAACATGGTAGAGATAGTGTTCAATACGGACGTCATGAGTTATTCTGCACCTCTACCTTGTTCGGGATCCGAAGGGGCTTTCGATTAAGACAATTTGTTTAAATCTTTTAATATACCTTTCATGGTTAATGCTTATTGGGAAAAAAAAGTTGGCAACTGAGATGATGTATGACGAAGGAGAAGCTTCAACCCCCAAGATCTCAGACACGACTACTGATACACGAGAAACACCTACTGTGGAAGAAGGAACCAATGACGACTTTCACAATCCTTTCCACACTAAGACAGATACTGGTGACGTTGAAACTAACTTTTGTGAGGACTTGGTAGTTGATCATTTTCAAACCTAAAATTTCACAATGATAACCGGTTGACAACATAATTGGTAATGTCAATAAGGGGGTGCAAACATGAAAGAGTATTTGTAGAGAATGTGTGTGTGTCTCTGTGGAGATTCAAGAGTCGGGAATACTTGATGAATACCTTTACTCATTCTTCGTTAGTCAAGTGAAACCTAAGAACTGTCAAATGGCTCTTAAGGAAAGCTCCTAGGTTTAGGCAATGCAAGAGGAGCTAGCTCAGTTAAAGAAAATGGATGCATGGACGTTAGTGGAGAGACCAGATGGTGTTCATGCCATAAGAACAAAGTGGGTGTTCAAACGCAAGAAGGATGAAAAAGGCGTGGTGATCTGAATTTAAGCATGTCTGGTGGAAAAAGGTTTCAACCAACAAGAGGGTATAGACTACAATGAGGTCTTTGCGCTGGTTGCAATATTGGAAGCAATCAGGCTGTTTCTAGCCTTTGCGGCCTGTAAGGATTCAAGGTTTTCAACTAGATATGAAGAGTTCATTTCTAAATGGAGAAGTTGATGAGTTGGTCTATGTGGAGCAACCACCGCGGTTTACTAATCCAAACTATCCAGACCATGGTATCATCAAGCACCTAGGCTATATATGGGTTACATTAAGCACCTAGAGCATGGTATCATACTTTTTCAAAATATTTTCTAGAAGATGGTTTTGTAAGAGGGAAGATAGATAGAAATTTGTTCATTAAGTGGAACAAAAGAGACTTTATGTTGGTCCAAGTTTACGTGGATGACATAATCTTTGGGGCATCAAAGGATGAGATGTGTAGAGACTTTGAAAAGGTGATGAAGAAGAAGTTTGAAATGAGTGCAATGAGGGAGTTGACTTACTTTTTAGTTTAGCAAGTTGATCAGAAGGAAGATGGATTGTTTATTCATCAAACCAATTAGTTTTATGATATGCTTGAGAAGTTCAACATGACGGACAGTGCACCCTACAAAACTCCAGTTTTCGTCAATCATAAGCTAGGACCTGATGCAGACAGTCCAGATGATGTGGATCCAACCGTCTACCGGTCAATGATAGGTTCTTTAATGTATTTAACTGCTTCTAGACTTGACATTATGTTTGCAGTGTGTTTGTGTGCTCGTTTTCAGGCAAATCCAAAGGTGTCACACTTGAAGGCAGTAAAAAGAATCTTGTGGTATGTAAAGGGAAAACCGAAGCTGGGATTGTGGTATCCAAAAGGAGGAGATTTGGATCTGATTGCTTATACGGATTCTGATTATGGTAGTTGTAATCAAAACAGGATATCAACAACGGGCAGTTGTTAGTTTCTAGGCAGAAGGCTTGTTTCATGGCAGTGCAAGACGCAAACATCTATTGCAATATCTACATGCAAAGCTGAATACATAACAACCTCTAGTTGCTGCTCACAGGTTTTGTGGATACAACAACAGATGCACGATTATGGTATGAATTTCACTCATACTCGTATATTAATTGACAATACTACCGCCATATCCGTCACTAACAACCCCATTCAGCACAATAAACTAAACATATTGAAATTAGACATCATTTTAAAAGAGATTATGCTGAAAAGAAGTTAATAGTTTTATAAAACGCTGACACATTGGATAATTTCACATACCTTTACACTAAGGAATTTGACCGAACTCGTTTTTCTAAACTTATCCAACTAAATGGCATGTTAAATCCTGAGTAACTTTTTTTTAAAAATATTTATTAAAAAAATTGTTTTTACTTGTTTTTGTTACATCAAAATGGGAAATGATATAAATTTTCGCGTGAACAGTAAGATCAACACACGTACGACACTATAGAAAACACGGACATACTGTGTCATCCATGTGTCGGCAAACTCAGCCCAAGAGAATGAAAAGTCGGTGACCATTGACTTGTTGGAACCTAATTGAACTTGTTCTATGTGGGACACATCTTAGGGTATTGTAAATTTAACTAAGTCTTGCGTAAGGAAAGAGATGAAAGGTCGGGTTATACACAAGCCCGTTGTTGTTTGGTCAACCCAAAATAATATATTTTATTCATGATAGTTAACAAAAATGTCAAATTGTTTATAAATCAACCAAATGTTGATGAAATTAAAAAAATTAAGGGGTTAAAGTTCGAAATATAGAGGTGGGGTATCATTATAAGTCCTAAACATTTTGAATGAAAGACATGTAAGTCCGTATTGCGTGACATGCAAGTCCAAAGTTCGACCTTAATGTTTGATTTTGCAAAAAATATTCCCAGTTTGTATAAGATAAAAACATGTTCTGTCATCAAAAAGATTTCGACCAGCATTAAGGGGTTGTAATCAAGTTGGCGTGACTCGATCTGGTGTAAGGCCCCGTCACCGGTAACCCTACTTTCGTGTTGGATTTACTCATAAACACAGTTCTAAATATCAGAGTTAATTAAAACATTCGCGGAATTTAAAAACTTTCATAAAACATTTCATAACAAAACACGTCTTGTCTTAAAACATCATTTTGTCTTTCAAAATAAACGAAACATTAAACTTAAACGACTTGAGTCTTTCGATGCCAGCCTCTTATTCCGTGCCACGTGTCTCCTCAAGCGAGCTGCCTCATCCTACTCACCTGCGTGCATACTAAAAGTCAGCTACGCTGAGTGAGTTCTAGTTAATCACATAATCATACAATACATTCTTACATTTCATACTTAACCTCTTAACTTTCTTTCATACACACCTAAGTGCATATACTTTCATTCTTACCTTCGTACTTTCTTTACATACATAATCATACGTTTTAAAGAGCCTTTCGCCCTATAACCTCACAGATATTATAAGGGTCTGGTCCCAAACATCACAGATATTATAAGGGTCTGGTCCCTAGCATCACAGATATTATAAGGGTCTGGTCCCTAACATCACAGATATTATAAGGGTCTGGTCCCTAACATCACAGATATTATAAGGGTCTGGTCCCTAGTTCTCGAATATTAGTAGGGTTCGATTCCCTCTTCGTTACCATACAACCATACATCATACCTCGAGTATTATTAGGGCTCGGTACCCTTTTCGTAACCATACAACCATACAACCGTCTTTTCCTTCTTTTATTAACTTTATTACATTCATACACATAAGCATACATATCATACTTACCTTATACATAGCGTTACAACCTGACGGTACGTGCAATATCCGAAGATCGTTCACGTACCATCAAGCAATCATTCATACATATCACATATGGCATACACTTATCACTTAGGATAAATGTATTAACAACACATCGAGTATGCACACAGCCCCGAAAACATAACAAGGAATGGGGCTAGAAACTCACCTGAACACGGTTACGTTCACCGTTAATCGTAATCCCTTTCTTCAGTTGTGCACGACTGACTGTATAACGAGTATACGTATCAATTAACTATCACTTCTCATATTGCATTTTTATCTTTATATGACCCACGACGAACGGGGGTCCGGGGGCAGCGCCCCTGGCAGCGGGGTCTAGGGGCGGCAGCCCCTAGCAGGGTCCAAGGGGCAGAGCCCCTGGCTGGGGTCGAGCTTGACTTTAAGCGAAGTTAAACCTTTGGCGAACTTAGCTTCAGGCGAAGTTACCAGTTAGGCGAACTTGGCCGTAAGCGAAGTTATCAATTAGGCGAACTTGGCCTCAGGCGAAGTTACCAGTTAGGCGAACTTGGCCGTAAGCGAAGTTATCAATTAGGCGAACTTGGCCTCAAGCGAAGTTACCAGTCAGGCGAACTTGGCCGTAAGCGAAGTTATCAATTAGGCGAACTTGGCCTCAGGCGAAGTTACCAGTTAGGCGAACTTGGCCGTAAGCGAAGTTATCAATTAGGCGAACTTGGCCTCAGGCGAAGTTATCGCTTTGAAGGCGAAGTTATCGCTTTGAAGGCGAAGTTGCCCAGTTCAGCCGCTGTTTGGTAGAAATCAAGCATTTTTGGCGATTTTAACACCCTTGTTATGGTTCGACATCACCCACTACGCTCCCCAACCGTTTTCGGTCGTATAAACACTATAAAGCTTGGATTTTTAAACTTCAAAGATCAAGAATCATACCTTTTTGTGCTTGTTTGGATCTCGTTTAACTTGTTTAATCACAACTAATCGCTCACTCTCTCTCGGATCACGCTCGTTCCTCTCCCTCGGCCGCCGGCGGTGTGTGTGGTGTGTGTGTGTTTTGGAGTGTTAGAGAATAAGATGGAATGAATGATAGTTTAGGGTTTAGGGGATATTTATATCCCTTAAAGTCCATGGACCTAAGGCTCATTTTCATTTAACCCATCTCAATTAATCTTAGTTCATGATCCGCTCCTTACTCGATATTAAATAATCAATAGCGCGAAATCACTAAACATAACTTTCTTTATTCAACCTTAAAATTTTAGGATGTTACAAGTCTCCCCTCCTTAAAGAGGTTTCGTCCCCGAAACCTAACTATTACATAAACAAACTAGGGCAAAACTTGCGCATCTCATCCTCGGCTTCCCAAGTATCATCTGATCCCTTGCGGTGTTTCCATATCACTTTTACCAAAGGTATAATCTTGTGACGAAGCTGCTTCTCCTTGCGATCAACGATCTCTATTGGTTGCTCGATGTAGTTCAATTGTTCATCAACCTCAATGTCCATCAATGGCACGTGAGACTTGTCATCAGCTAGACACTTCCTCAGATGGGAAACATGGAAGGTTGAATAAATTCCTTCTAACTCATCGGGTAAATCCAGTTTATAAGCTACTTCACCCACACGATCTACAATCTTGAACGGTCCAATGTACCTCGGACTCAACTTCCCCCTCTTTCTAAAACGGATAATTCCTTTCCAAGGCGAGACCTTAAGCATCACATTGTCGCCAACGTTAAACTCAATTGGTCGTCGCCGCTTATCTGCATAAGACTTTTGTCTGTCTTGAGCGGCTTTCATTCTTGCTTTGATCTGATCGAACCTTGAAGACGTTTCTTGAACCACTTCTAGGCTTCCCATTTCTTTCTGACCAATCTCACCCCAACACACCGGGGTTCTACATCGTCTACCGTAAAGCATCTCGAACGGTGGCATACCAATACTTGAATGGTAACTGTTGTTATAGGAGAACTCAGCCAGATGCAGATGATCATCCCAATTTCTACCAAAATCTAAAACACAAGCACGTAGCATATCCTCAAGGGTTTGGATCGTCCTTTCAGACTGTCCATCGGTTTGAGGATGATACGCCGTACCGATGTTCAACCTCGTCCCCGTAGCTTAATGGAATTTCTTCCAGAACCTCGAAGTAAACCGTGTATCTCTATCAGACACGATCGATAACGGTACTCCATGCTTGGTTACAACTTCTTTGATGAACAAGCTTGCTAACGTTTCTGACGAGATGGCCTCTCGTATGGGCAGAAAGTGAGCACTCTTGGTCAAACAGTCCACAATCACCCAGATGGTATCATGTTGCTTAGCTGTACGAGGTAGCTTAGTTATGAAATCCATGGTGATGTGTTCCCATTTCCACTCAGGTATCTCTAGCGGTTGCATCTTCCCATAAGGCTTTTGGTGCTCGGCTTTGACTTGTAAGCAAGTTAAGCACTTACTAACATAATCCACTACATCATTCTTCATTCCTGGCCACCAGTAATCTGTTTTCAAGTCTTGGTACATCTTTGTAGCTCCAGGATGGATTGAGTACCTTGACTTATGAGCTTCATCTAAGATTCGACTTCTAAGATCACCATGGCGTGGGATCCACATACGGTCGAACCTAGTCTTAACTCCATGAGTGTTTTCCATCAACTCATCTTGCTGGCCATAAATCCTTTCTTTCTTTACTAACCCTTCATCTACTAACACTTCTGACTGCACTTTGATGATTTCTTCAAAAAGGCTTGGGTTCATGATCAGCTTGTATGACTTCACTGTTGCAAAGACTTCCTCATTCTTACGACTTAACGCATCAGCGACCACGTTAGCTTTACCGGGGTAATACTTAATCTCACAGTCGGAATCCTTAATCAACTCCAACCATCTTCTCTGCCTCATGTTCAATTCTTTCTGCTCGAAGAAGTACTTTAAACTCTTATGATCTGTATAAATAGTACACTTAGTACCGTACAGATAATGCCTCCATATCTTAAGAGCATGCACTACAGCTGCTAACTCCAAATCATGCGTCGGGTAAGTACTCTCATGGACCTTCAACTGTCTAGACGCGTAAGCTATCACCTTCCCTCATTGCATCAATACGCAACCTAACCCTTGATGTGAGGCATCAGCACAAACAACGAAATCCTCGTCACCATCGGGTAGAGCAAGGATTGGAGCTTGCGTGAGTCTCTTCTTCAATTCTTCAAAGGCTTCTTCCTGAAACTTTCCCCAACTGAATACTATCGACTTTCGGGTCATACCGGTCAGTGGTGCGGCTATCTTGGAGAAACCTTCGATGAATCTCCTATAGTAGCCAGCTAACCCTAGGAAGCTTCGTATATCAGTCGGATTCTGCGGAGTCTTCCAATTCGTTATCGCTTCAATCTTAGCTGGGTCCACGGTAATCCCCTCCGGATTAACCACGTGACCTAAAAATTGCACTTCTCTTAACCAGAACACGCACTTCGAAAACTTGGCATACAACTTCTCCTTCTTCAGAGTCTCCAATACCTCTCTCAGATGCTCAGCATGGTCAGACTCGCTCTTTGAATAAATCAATATATCATCGATGAAGACGATAACCGACTTATCCAACATCGGTTGACACACCCTATTCATTATGTCCATAAATGCTGCAGGAGCATTGGTTAGACCGAATGACATTACGAGGAACTCGTATTGTCCATACCGCGTTCGGAACGCTGTCTTAGGGATGTCTGCCTCTTTCACCTTCAACTGATGGTAGCCTGATATGAGATCTATTCGTGAGAACCAACTTGAACCTTGCAGTTGGTCAAACAGATCATCAATCCTTGGCAAAGGATATCTATTCTTTACCGTAAGCTTATCAACTCACGATAGTCTATGCACATTCTCATACTTCCATCCTTCTTTTTCACGAACAATACTGGTGCGCCCCACGGGGAAACACTCGGTCTTATGAAACCTTTGTCGAGGAGTTCTTGCAGTTGGGACATCAATTCTTTCATCTCGGACGGTGCTAGACGGTAAGGCGCTTTTGCGACAGGTTGGGCTCCTGGTATTAAATCTATCTGAAATTCTATCTCTCGCCCCGGTGGCAACCCCGGAAGATCCTCAGGGAATACTTCTGGGTAGTCGCGCACAATAGGAACATCTTTCATTTCTTTCGTCTCGGCCGTAGCGTTGACGACATACGCCAGGTAGGCACAACACCGTCGCCTTAGAAAACCCTCGGCTTATATCATCGAAATGACATTAAGCCCAGAACTTTCCTTATCACCATAAACCGTTACCGCACTACCATCCAATGACTTTAACCTTATCATCCTACTCTTACATACTATCTGAGCCTCAAACTCAGACAACCAATCCATACCCAAAACCACATCGAACCCTCCCAATGTCATAACGCACAAGGTAACCGGGAACTCATGTCCTTCCAATTCTATCTTACAGTTCTTAACCATTTTTGTTATTTTAACCAAAGTGTCACTTGCGGTTTCTACTACAAAAGTTTCAGGCACTCGGCAGCCTTTCATTTTAGCTAGTTTACTAAATGTCGTAGCTACAAAACTTCTATTCGCACCAGAATCAAATAATACGGCAGCAGAAATGTCGTTTACTAAGAACGTACCGGTCACAACATCAGGAATCTGTCTAGCTTGCTCTTGGGTCAACATGTAGTCCCTAGTCCTCGGTCTTGCTTGATCAGCATCTTTCTTCCCACTACCTCCAGCCTCACCATCGGTGCACTCTCTCGCCATGTGGCCTGTCTTGCCACATTTGTAACATGCTGGCTTTGCACTGCACTCATTGGCATAATGCCCTACCTTCCCACACTTATAACACACATTAGACCCCATCCGGCATTCCCCACCGTGAGCCTTTCCACATTTGAGACAAACACCAGAACTTTTATCCCACTTGCACTCACCACCATGCATCTTTCCGCAGGTCTTACACGATCTCTTCTCCCACACTCTCTGCTTCTTATCTTTGGGGTTCCATAACTGAGTACCGGGTCGTTTAGCAGGAGCGGCCCATTTCTTCTCTTTCTTCTCGTCTCCCACCACCACATCATCCGCAGCCAGGTCTGCATAGACCATCTCTGCGAGTTCGACAGCAGAATCGAAAGTAGCGGGTTTACTTGTCCTGACTAACATGCGGACTCTCTGTGGTAATCCCCTCACATAACACTTGATTCTCTTAGCCTCAGTGCTGACCATATCGGGTACCAACCTAGACATTTGATTGAACTCTGTAGTGTACTCACGATGTGTCATCGTCCCAGCTTTCAAGTTTAGGAACTTCATCTCCGCCCTTTCAACCTCGGCGTCAGCACAGAACTTCTTCATCACTAACTCCTTCAGATCGTCCCACTTCATCTCTTTGATCTCTTCTCGGGTCTTCCTCTGCTCCACACTCTCCCACCAATACATAGCCTCATCTTCAAATGATTGGGTGGCATAACCGACAGCTTGGTCAGGACGACACTCGCTGATTCGGATAATTATATCCATGGCGGTTATCCAGTGAAGAGTAGCGATTGCGTCTCCTAAACCGGTCAGCTTAGGCGGGTCACAACCTTTGAAGGACTTATAGTTGCAACCGCCTCGGCCTCTCTTCCTATCATCAACTTTCACAGATCTTACCTCACTTGAATCACCCTTTTCCCCCTCATCATCCTTCCCACCATTACCACCTGCCCCTTCAACAGTTCTTTCACGGCTTCCAGCAGACCTTCCCGGGGTAATATTCTTCACAGCAGTGGCTACAGCTTAAACAATAGCTGCTTGAATTGCGGGATCCAGTTGAACTCCTACATTGTTTTTCCGGGTTTCTTCCAGCTGCGCTTCCTTCAGCTTCGGTGTTGGAAGCTGTCTCAACCGAAGGTTGCTGGACACGACGAGGCCTGCCGCGTCGTCCAGTG
This sequence comes from Bidens hawaiensis, assembly GCF_021521415.1. Classification (NCBI taxonomy): domain Eukaryota; kingdom Viridiplantae; phylum Streptophyta; class Magnoliopsida; order Asterales; family Asteraceae; genus Bidens; species Bidens hawaiensis. The sequence continues at coordinate 199,984 of NW_027495635.1, forward strand.
CGACCTCCAGCTCCAACAATGTCTCCAGCTCCAGCCATCGTATTCTAAAAGGGAAAACACAAACACCATCACTCAAGGAACTATTTAGTACAAGGATAGCAAGGCTAACAGGTAATAACAGTGGCCAGTTGTGATTAGCTGATCACGTTACTTTCCGTGTCCAATACACTTCCCTTTATGAGTCTATTTGTGCTGGTTCTACTTAAGCAGTTAGTCAAATCAAACAATCAATTATTCCTATCCCTGACGTTCACATATCTTTTCTTTCTCATTAACATATATCATTTAATCATACACTTTACCTTTACTGATCTTGCTTGAGCGACACATGGCATTCTTGAACTGGCATCTTCTTTCCTTTCTTACTTAAAACCCATTCTCTGTTCAAGTCTAAGCATGTAGGATGCTTAAATCTCTCGAACTTTGCTCTGATACCAACTTGTAAGGCCCCGTCACCGGTAACCCTACTTTCGTGTTGGATTTACACATAAACGCAGTTCTAAATATCAGAGTTAATTAAAACATTCGCGGAATTTAAAAACTTTCATAAAACATTTCATAACAAAACACGTCTTGTCTTAAAACATCATTTTGTCTTTCAAAATAAATGAAACATTAAACTTAAACGTCTTGAGTCTTTCGATGCCAGCCTCTTATTCCGTGCCACGTGTCTCCTCAAGTGAGTTGCCTCATCCTACTCTCCTGCGTGCATACTAAAAGTCAGCTACGTTGAGTGAGTTCTAGTTAATCACATAATCATACAATACATTCTTACATTTCAAACTTAACCTCTTAACTTTCTTTCATACACACCTAAGTGCATATACTTTCATTCTTACCTTCGTACTTTCTTTACATACATAATCATACGTTTTAAAGAGCCTTTCGCCCTATAACCTCACAGATATTATAAGGGTCTGGTTCCTAACATCACAGATATTATAAGGGTCTGTCCCTAGCATCACAGATATTATAAGGGTCTGGTCCCTAACATCATAGATATTATAAGGGTCTGGTCCCTAACATCACATATATTATAAGGGTCTGGTCCCTAACATCACAGATATTATAAGGGTCTGGTCCCTAGTTCTCGAATATCAGTAGGGTTCGATTCCCTCTTCGTTACCATACAACCATACATCATACCTCGAGTATTATTAGGGCTCGGTTACCTTTTCGTAACCATACAACCATACAACCGTCTTTACCTTCTTTTATTAACTTTATTACATTCATACACATAAGCATACATATCATACTTACCTTATACATAGCGTTACAACCTGACGGTACGTGCAATATCCGAAGATCGTTCACGTACCATCAAGCAATCATTCATACATATCACATATGGCATACACTTATCACTTAGGATAAATGTATTAACAACACATCGAGTATGCACACAGCCCCGAAAACATAACAAGGAATGGGTCTAGAAACTCACTTGAACACGGTTACGTTCACCGTTAATCGTAATCCCTTTCTTCAGTTGTGCACGACTGACTGTATAAGCGAATTTATCAATTAGGCGAACTTGGCCTCAGGCGAAGTTACCAGTTAGGCGAACTTGGCCGTAAGCGAAGTTATCAATTAGGCGAACTTGGCCTCAGGCGAAGTTACCAGTTAGGCGAACTTGGCCGTAAGCGAAGTTATAAATTAGGCGAACTTGGCCTCAGGCGAAGTTACCAGTTAGGCGAACTTGGCCATAAGCAAAGTTATCAATTAGGCGAACTTGGCCGTAAGCGAAGTAATCAATTAGGCGAACTTGGCTTCAGGCGAAGTTATCGCTTTGAAGGCGAAGTTATCGCATTGAAGGCGAAGTTATCGCTTTGAAGGCGAAGTTGCCCAGTTCAGCCGCTGTTTGGTAGAAATCAAGCATATTTGGCGATTTTAACACCCTTGTTATGGTTCGACATCACCCACTACGCTCCCCAACCGTTTTCGGTCGTATAAACACTATAAAGCTTGGATCTTTGAACTTCAAAGATCAAGAATCATACCTTTTTGTGCTTGTTTGGATCTCGTTTAACTTGTTTAATCACAACTAATCGCTCACTCTCTCTCGGATCACGCTCGTTCCTCTCCCTCGGCCGCCGGCGGTGTGTGTGGTGTGTGTGTGTTTTGGAGTGTTAGAGAATAAGATGGAATGAATGATAGTTTAGGGTTTAGGGGATATTTATATCCCTTAAAGTCCATGGACCTAAGGCCCATTCTCATTTAACCCATCTCAATTAATCTAAGTTCATGATCCGCTCCTTACTCGATATTAAATAATCAATAACGCGAAATCACTAAACATAACTTTCTTTATTCAACCTTAAAATTTTAGGATGTTACATCCGGCTAATCCAATAATGAAACATGACGAACTAATTTTTAGGATTTTAAGTGTGGGTCCCACTAGATCATACAAACCTAAATTGTGTCCAGTCTTATCCCTCGAAGTAAGTATTAAGGGCATGAGTTTAATTGGACAACAATACTTACAAAATATGTGTGTGTCGTCACGTGTCACTTGATCGAACCTAGAACGTTTGATCCCATCAAATGAGAAGTTAATCTTACTTCATTGTTAGTTTTTTTTAATTCCACTATTTGTCTACTATATGTTACTCTCAGGATTAAATGTTTCAAAACAAGTTTAATGGTTTAATGGCAAAACGTTGGATTTTGGATTTTAAGATTCTTTGCTTAAGGCTGAAGGCAACTTCGCCATAAGCAAGTGGGCGAAGTTGCCAGAACTTCACCTATGCTACTGTTTTGCTATAAGTATGAGTTCATGGGTCACTTTTCTCATTTCATCTTCAAAATTCTCAATGTGAGGCTTGATGCATTCACATTGGTTCATATACATGCTTGCATGCATGTGACAACACCGGACCAGTATTCATTCTAACCAAACCCTAATGTGAATCGGTCTCATTTTATAATCTTTAACAAGATTTACGGGTAAGGTATAATGATTTCATTACTTTTGGTGTTCAATTATAAGTTTTTCCTCGCTGGTTTCATGTGCTTGCACTTGTTGTGTGGTTGGTTAGAGCGGATTTTGAGGATTAAAAACCTGACAGTATGGATCTTTAGGTAAAAGGCCTAACGATATGAGGGTTTCCTAAGCAAACGAAACGGGAGGATGGTTGTTTCCGTTTGATTTTGAATAGTTTTTGGGGTTTGCAATTTGTTTAAGGCAGATCAACTAATCCCAAGAAAGTGGGAACCTGAGTATTCGGTTTCCACAGGCGAGTTTCCTAACTTCGTCTGATAGGCGAAGTTCCATAACTTCACCTTTGTGGTTTCAAAAAGTATAAAAACGGGTTTTTAGGTCAAAAACTGGTAAAACATCTTATACCCTAACGCCGAAGTTACAACACGATTTTATGAAAATTTTAAAAGTGTTAAACAAAGCTTTTCGTCTACATTAAAAGGTGTAAAATCATTCCACGTTCACCATCATATAACTTTAACCTTTAATGTTACTTCATTTGATTTTATGTCTGATAATCACGTTCCGATCAAACCGACCTTTAAAATATAATTTATGTAAACTTTTGATGAATAATGGTCTTAGATTATTGTTAATAGGCACTTCGGATATCTAGGATCATCTTTAGTTTGAACTTTAGTTGTGTTTATCATATTTTGGATTTGTGGGCTGCTGAACAGTCGCCGGTATTAGGCAAAGTTGACCAACTTTGCCTAAATCAGAACTTCGCCCAGCGAAGTTAACATTGTTTTGTCTTTAAGGATCTAACTTAATCTGTTTAGGGCATATAAGGCTGCGCTTTCAGGTGCTGGTGGAACTAGTGGAGATGGTGGTAACGATTCAAGGAGTTTCGTAAGTGCGCACAACATGTTTTTGACTTTGAAGCCGGATCAACGACGCTTGGATGACTTTCGTGAGATGATAAAATTTTGTCTTCCTTCAAGGATCTTTTATTCTATCTAAAATACATTACCTACCTAAGAACCAAACATAGAATATTTTTGGAACTCCGTGGAGTATGATTGTCGATTTGAGCCGCCGGTGATGCGAGCCACTAGTAAATAATCATCCGATTGCTTTACTGCTGACGATATTCGTGTAGCTTTACATTTGGGGACAATGATAGAGATTAAGGGTCCTACTAAGTATTCCTACTTATTTTGGAATGGTGCTTTTCAGCGAATGGGATATTCGGGCCCTATTGGTGATTCACAAAAACGTAAGGGTTTTGTTCTATGTCCATGGAGGTTTCTAATGCATGTGTTAATTGTGTGAATGTCAAGTATAAAGGCATGTTTAGATGGTACGGGTGCGGCTATGCAATCAGCTATGGCTTCGTTGGTGTATAACAAGTCGTATAGTTTCAGTAGAATGATATTTTATGAGATTGATAATTAGAAGAGAGCAACTGGGAGAAAACAATTTCTACTATATCCTAGGTTTTTACAAATGATCTTGAATCATGTTTCTCCGAATGTGCCTCAAAGACGACCAATCAATTATGTCAAAAGTATCAATAAACGGATCTATGCTCAATGTCGATCTTTTAGTTCAAGGAGTAAACAGGAGTTGCGACCTAGAACTACTGCGTTGTTTGGATCTATTGTGAATCAATTTTATATGCCTCCTCCAAACGACGGTTTTCTTGATGCGCCTATTCAATAGGCAGGTCAACAGCATATGCTTGAACCACAAAAGCCGCCACAACAGCAAGTCAATCCTCCACAACAACCATGTATTCAGCAAGAGAAGTTGATCCTCAGGTATTTGAGGACACTAATATGGATGTTGCTTTTAAAATGGATATGCCCAAAGTATCTGCATTTGTTAGTGACGCTGCTTAAATTGAACCATCAGAGCCTCATTCGTCTGAAACTACTGAATTTGATAGTTCGGATGGGGTTGATGAGACCAGTCATTACATGGCTTTACAGAGGGAATAGGATGGTAAGAAGAGGAAAAGAGCTAGTGATGATGATTCGGATTTTGATATTCAGAGTGATGATGATGAGTTTGAGGTTGAACAGTATAGTTTGATTCGACGACCCAAGAAAGCTCGGGTTGCTTTAGACCACGTTGACACCTTCTGAGGTGATTAGTTTGTTTGTTGATTAGAAGGTGATGGAGACAACGGGTGTGCCTATGACTATGCCACAGTGTCTACTTCTTTGCATATTCCATCAACGGGTATTGATTACCCTCCGCCCTTCCTCTATTATTTGCCTCAGGTCCATGTTTCTTTTGATGGTTCCCGTTCTAACACTGAATGGATTGCTGAGCTTGAACGAGTGGTGGTTGAGAAGTCTCACAATAATCTTATTCAGAATCAGGCTATTCATCGCTTGATCTCTGAGCACCAGCTACCATCAGTCCTCATCGTTGAACTGACTAAGGTAATAGATTCTCTAAAGAAGTACTTAGCATCTTAGGGGGAGAGTAGCTGCAAAGAAGATGCATTGAAGAATGTAAGGCGTGATGACACTAACGATGATCCTAATGAATCAAAAGGTGTAGGATGTGAGATGTCAATCAATTTGCAAGTTCTTGGTTCTCAATATACAACTCAGGGGGAATCAGGGAAGGCAGGTTCGGGTGTTGGTGGTGGTGACACGGTGATTGTGGATGAAGAGATTGGTGCTATTCAGGGTTTAGATGATTTTGATGCTATATCTGATGTGGATGATGAGATAGAAGAGGGGGGAGATAAGAGAAATTGGTGAAAAGATAGCTATTGATGAGTCCTTGGAAGAATTAGAGATTTTTGAGGAGGGGATAGAGCATGTTTTACCATCTCCTGTTCATCAACAAGTTTGGATGAATACTGATGGTGGTGTTTTAGTGGATCTTGAGAAAATTTCTAAACTTGTTGAAGAAGAAAGTGAAGAGTCTGAATGGGAAGAGTAGCCCAAGTGGAAGAAAGGTGTGTTTAATGGTTTATTAGAAGAAAAAAACCAAAGGTTCCCCCTTTGTTTAAAAAGTCTTATAATATCAAGGTGTTGAATGAATTGAAGAAATGGATTAAGCTGGTTGTATGATAAGAAGTTGAAATTGTTTGTGTTGAAAATATATGATGGGATTCCGTATTTTCCAAGGTTGTTGAAGTCATTTAATTCTTTACCTGGGTGTGAGGTGAAGGATTTGGCAAGAATGAAGTTGATCAATCGTGGTAAAGATGATTTTGTTCATTGGGTCAAGAAAATCATATGGAAAGAGGTTATGAAGGTAGATAAGTTCACTCTGCTCAAGCCTTAAAAGGAAAAATATATTGAAGATGTTGAGAGAGGTATAAGATCAAATAGGAGACCATGTATGATGGTAAACTACAAACCCGTTAGATGCTTGAAGAAGATTTCGATTTAAGTCGATGCCGCATAATGTGTTGAAGAATATGAAGTTATTGGGCATTGACAGTGAAACAACTGAAGCAGTGATGGAAGATGAAGATGAGCAGGAGTTGTTAAGAGTTTATGATCCAATGCACTTGGTAAATCTCTCTAAATATGACTTGCAGGTTCTCAATGGCAAAAAGATTTTCTATATTCCTTCATGGAAGTCAGAAAGGAAGAAGTTTCAGAGAGTGGTCTCGGTTTGTTTAAGAGTTGAGTGGATACTGGAAGTTTTGCTTGAAGACGGTGTTCTATTGCAGTCTGAGGAAGAAAAACAAGAAACAAATGAAGCTACTTCTAAGGGGAGCCTGTTGGTGCGTTTTGGTGTGTCAGTACTTCATAGGTTTATTGTTTGTCTTGTCTGTAATAAATAATATGTTTTTGGATTATGTTTTACGTTTACGGCTTGGTGGTTAGCGAAGTAAAGGTTTAAGCGAAGTTGCTTATCTTCACCTATTATGTAACAAGCGAAGATATGTGTTATATAAACATATCTTTGGCCTAGGGTTTATAGTTGTTCATTCTAGACGTACGAACTTGTGAAGTGCTTTACAGTGTATTGATTGATATTGAGATATTATTCAATACAAGTAAACGTTTTCTATAATCCTTGTTGGTATGTTATTGATAATTACTAATACTCGTAAAACAAATACTTAGGGTATTTATCCTAGGGACCTACAACATGATTTGATAGACGCCGCTCACCACACTCAGTGAAATCTTCAGCATAAAATGTTATGACCTTAGAAGCCAAGGAGTACACCATTATGCAGTTGTTACAACTCCTACAACTAAGGGATAAATCAACAAATATGCCAAGGTCAAGCATTATAACCAATAGTGCAATCCCATACTCCTTCGCTTTATCTGAAGCATGGTAACCACTACGCCGATGAGCATAAGCTATCAAACTGGCCAATCATAAAAGCTTTTACATACCTCATACATCCTCACCTCATAGTAGTAATAATCGTTACTCGTGGCAAAGGAGATACAGGAGCAAAATTTGCGAATTATGTACAAGAAAGTCGCCTTATTACTAACAAAGGTTCGGTCCCGCAGAAGACTAATAATGTTGATAACCAACCAGATCTGGTAAATCATTTATTTTCATAATATATTCTTCTTAGTAACAAAGAATCACATGAATATATTCTTCTTGAATTGTACAAGTGTGCAAGGTAAATCATTTATTTTCATAATCTTCTTGTAAAAAAACGTTTGAAAAACGTAATAACTTTTGTATATGTTTACAGAGATCAGGGTGGGTGGATGAGCATATTGAACTACTTCAAGCAAATCTAAAGTATCAATATGATTTCTAAATATGCTATAATGATGTGTCAGATGTTTCGTTTTAACTTCGTTCATTCTTCAGTAAGTTTTGATATTTTGTTTGTTCATGTATATTTAGTTTTTCTTTAAACCTCGGATATTTAAGTTTCGATTTAGTTACGTTTGAATTTTTCGGAGTTGAGGTTCCTGTGAGTGCTACTATTGCCGTGCTTCAATTGGAACAAAAGAGTTACCTGTTCATTCAGGTACATCAACTTATGTAGTCATGAAATTATATTAATTTAGTGATTTTTCAGTTTTATAATTATTAATGGATAGGCACATTTAGTGATTTCTCGTATGAAATCCATTTTCTTATTGTGGAAGTAATGAGTCTACTTAGTTTTAACTTCGTTCATTCTTCATTAAGTTTTGATATTTTTTGTTAGTTCATGTATATTTTGTTTTCTCTTTAAACCTCAGATATTTAAGTTTCGATTTAGTTACGTTTGACTGTTTCGGAGTTGAGGTTCCTGTGAGTGCTACTGTAGCCGAGCTTCAATTGGTACAAAAGAGTTACCAGTGCATTCAGGTACATCAACTTATGCAGTCATGAAATTATATTGATTTAGTGATTTTTCAGTTTTATAATTATTAATGGATAGGCACATTTAGTGATTTCTCATATCAAATCCATTTTCTTATTGTGGAAGTAATGAGTCTAGACCAATCTTGTGTGACTTGTATGAAAAACTAAAATGGGCAAAGTTGTACAGTCCGACAAAACAGAATTGGAAGAATTGGTTTGACTCGTATTAAATTATCTCCATAGCTCATAGAAGAGCTTATTACTGTAATTTATTTTACTCTACTTTTTAATGCTCTGGGGGGTATTTGGCCCGTAATTTATTAAAGGGTTGATTTAGGTTATGTTAAATGATTCAAATCAAGAAATATTATAGGTGGGTTCATTTGAGGTTGTGTTAAACAACTTAAATCAAAAGATGTTAGGGATAGGGTCAGACTCAGTGAAAGTTAGGCATATAAACAAACCGGATGAACATGTATGGGTTATATTTGTGTCCGTTTGTTTAACTTTATACGAATAAAAGATCAAACATCAACAATTAAACAAGCAAGGGTTTATTGTACAAGTTTTCTTTATTATGAAGATACGTGTTTGTGTTCGTTAATAGTATAAATAAACAGTTCACGATGGTAAACAAAGATAGACGAGCAAGAACATTCACGAACATAAATGAAAATAGCAAAATATGGATGAAAGAACATTAATGACCGAACACCAATTAAGAGTAGATGTGTACAACTATCTCTTGGGCCTAAAACATTAATATAAATACACTAAATGAATAAACAAGACTTGTGTACATGTTCACTTTTCATATATTTAAATGGACACAAAGTTTTGTTCATGTTCGTTTGTTTATTTATTTCAAGTAAACAAACATAAACGTATGACTCATTGAACGGTCAGTTCATTTACAAGCGAGTGAAGTTGCTCAAATCTTTTTTCAATAACATCTTAAGTGTTGGGTCTATATTTAGTGGTTTGTACTTAGTATATGTTATGGGTATCATGTTTGTGTGTATATATGTAAACCGAGATCATTAAAAGGATCTCGGTGGGCTTGGGCTTTGTTGGGCTAGGTTGTTTGCTTTCCCTATATATAGATAACATGTATAGGGTTTAAGGGTTGACTTTCAAAGGGTATTGGTTGTGAACGACGTGTGTTTTGAAGCTAGATCTCGTGTTCTTTACGTGTTGTACTTGTTTATCTTGAATAACCTCACGTTATATTCAGCAATAACGTTGAGGTTATTGATATCATATTGAAAGATCTGCCCACGGGACTTACAATTGGTATAAGAGCCTTTTGAACCTTTCAAGGCACGGTTTGATATCAACGGATTCAAGATTTTGATTTGTTTGGTGGTTTTGGCATTTTTCCGGCGTGGTGTTGATCGAGGAAGAAGGACAAGCTATTTTTACTCAAAGATTGCCTTGTTTTTGGAAACAATTTAAATCCCACCAAAATAGGGATTTAGTTTTTAACAAAATCAGCTGGTCAAACGTGTTATTTGGTGTTCTCGGCTATATTTCACAGTTTTCGGCTCACAAACAAGCTCTCTCGGCCAAAAACAAGAGTTTTCGGCCAAAATTAAGTGTTTTCGGCCTGTTTTGATCCTTCTCAGCCCAGTGCAAGTTTTCTCGGACAAAATTCAAGGGTTTTCGGTCAAACATTGTTGTTCTCGGTCAACTTCGTTCTCGGTCCACCATGGTTCTCGGTCAACCTATTCTGTTCTTGGTAAACGTAGGTTCTCGGTCAACACTGACTGTGAACATATCTTGGGCCTGAACTATTATTGTTGGGCTTTGTTTATTGGACTTTAATACATTTGGACTTGTAAATGGACTATGAAATAAGATGGACTCAATAACTAATGGTAATGAACCCTCCAATACTGGACTCCATAATGGAACCACTACTCGCATACCCCGTCTGCTGCCTCATGAGGGGTTTAGCAAGTGGAAATTCAGATTCAAGAAATTTGTCATATTGAAAGATGCTAAGGTTTGGAGAAGCATTGTTAGAGGTCCCCAAATCATGACCTACCAACGTGAGAACTCTTAAGAAATTTCCGTGAAGCTTGTTGAACTATATGATGATGGTGATTTTGAGAAAATGAAAGAGGATGAAAAGGCACTTTCAATATTAACTAGGCACTCTCACATGAGATATCTTTGGTTTTAGAGAACTGCAGTCTACTAAGGCTCTATGGGAAGCCTTAATTGAGGTGTACGAGGGTAATGAAGACATGAGAAGAAGTCGTCTAGATTTACTGAGACAGAAATTCAACATGTTTAATCACATTCTAGGAGAATCGTTGGAAACTTAGCTTCATAGGTTCATTGCTCATGTGACTGAGATGAGATCTGCAAACATCAACTTAACATCTGCTGAAACAAACAATAAGTTGGTGAACTCCTTGCCCCAAAGTTGGGATGTGAACGTTGCAGTTATCAAGAAGACGAAAGATCTCAATAGGTTGACATTGTCTGAGGTTATGGCTATCATCAAGGCATGTGACATGGATGAAAAACAACGTGCCATAAACCATGCAAACTCCTACAACACAGCAGGTTACAGTGCTGCTTCCAATAATGCTCTCCTCTCACAAGACAACTTCTCGATGTTCAAGACTACTCAAGGTCAATAACAATTTCAACCTCAAGGCAACTTCTCAATGTTTAAATTTGCTCAGAGTCAATTCTCTCCTGGTTCACCACAACTAGCTCCAGTTTTCTTTGATAAACCTGCTCAATCCACTGCCGTGAATGTTAAACCGCAACCGTCTGGTGTTTCTCCCAGTCAAAATTCAAGTCAGATTCCTTCTATCTCAAATTAAACTCAAGAGAACATTGCTTTAATATTGGGTTTCATGAACTGTTACAATTCATTTCTTGTTGGAGATTTGGTTCAACCCGTAGTTGCTGCTGAGCTTGATCAGATTCATCCTGATGATGCGGAAGAGATGGATATCTCCTGGCAAATCGCCATGGCAATGTTTCGCGCTAAGAAACTCACTAAGAGAACGGGGAGAAATAATTGTAATGTACCAAATATTCAGAAGGTGGGTTTTAACAAGGACACTCTGAGGTGTTACAACTGTCACGAGCTGGGTCAATTTTCTCGTAAATGCACCAATCCAGCCAAGGAAGAAAATTTGGAAAGGGCGTTGGTTCCCGTGGGTAATGCTAGAGGAGAAGTTGGGGGTAGCTCAGGTGATGGTGAACGGGTTATGGTTGCTCAACAGTTCTCCTGGAATGATCAGATGGCTGCTCTCAACATAAACAATCAGACTGCCAACTTTGCTCATGTTGAAGATGTATAAGAAGAAAATGCTACTGGGGAACAAGTCAAGGAACTTCAGTTTGCTTTTATGGCATTCACTTCTTCCGGCTCGTCTGAGGTAAGTTCTCCATTATGCTCTCAATCTTGTATTTATAAAGTAGGTTTATATAAATTTCACAACAGTAACTTGCTTAGAGAAATGGAAATAGTAAAGTCTCAAATTCATAAACTAAAGAAAAATGAAAAAGCTTATCTAGATAAAATTGAGGCACATAAAAAGGATTTTTCCAAGCTAAAATCTGATTTTAGTTTGAAATGTTGTCACCATCTAGATGCTAAACTAAAAATTGTTGAACTAATTGCTGAACTAGAAGCCTCTAAGTTAGAAGTTTCAAGTCTAACTGATAAATTTAAAAGGGCTGAACTTGATTTTAGAAAATTCGATGGTTCCAGTAAGGTAGTTAATTCCATGATTGAAAATCAGTTGTGGTGGAAAGAAAATGAAGGTGAGGGTATAGGATATAGTCAAGTACCCCCACCTTATAATGATACCTACACCAGTCTTCCTCTTACCAAAGAGCAGGAAGAAAAGGTGAAAGATATGAAGTATGGTAAACCTGTTAAAAATGAAAAGGTCGACTCAGTAAAGGATACTGCGTCCACTTCAGAAGTGAATGATTCTAACGTGTTTGCCTCATGTGCAGATAATGTAATAGTTTAGGATTGGACTAATGAGGATGATGACTCATGTGTTTGAAATAATAAAGACATTAATTTTGATGCTTCTTTAAATTTACCTGTTTTGGGTCCTGTTTTTCCGACTGTTTGTGTGGGCTCTGTTTTTAAGAGCAAATATACTTGTATGGTTGATTAAGTTAAAACTTTGAATTCTAGTAATATGGTTTTTAATAAGTTTAAGAGATCGAAAAAGTCTAACAAATACTCACCACCTAAGTTTGTTAAGGAGGATGCTCTAATGACAAACAAGGTGGTAAGTCAAATCATGTGTCAAACGGTAAAAATCAGCTAAAGAAAACTAGTCCACACAACCGGTCCAGACAAGGAGTTGACCAACATAAACTCTATATAAAACGCAAACTTGTTGTAACTGTGGGACTCCCGGTGATATTGCTAGAAACTGTCCACATCATTCATTCCATATTATGGACTCTATCAGTGGAATATGCCTCGTGATACGTATAAGCAAAATTTCAGGTATAACCAGGCTAATACCTTTGAGGATGATTGGAACAGAAACAAATCTGGTAGGTTTAGTCCTCATCTGACCAAGCCTAACATGCTTCATAGAGGTGGTAGAAACAGTGTTTCTGTGTCAAAAACCAACACAGCTTCTAAACCTAAACAAGTGGAAAAGGAAAATCATTCGTGTCTCCCACTTAACACCAGAGACCAAGTCATCCATTCGTACAAATAATGTCAATTCTTACAATGGTAGACATGAATGGTTACATAAGTTTCCGGTGAAAGAGGCAACGGATTCGATATTAGATGATCGAAATTATATGTCATGGCAACCTCTGATAACCATAGATGAGTCAGGGTCATCCAGTGTAACTATGGACTGGGTACCAAAGCCTAACTAATCTCGCACATCATGGAGGAACAACTATGGAGGAATATCATCTGGCCTTGGTATGTTGATAGTGGTTGCTCCAGGCACATGACAAGAGACATTTCACAGCTACACGACATTCAAATATTTAATGGTTGGTATGTGTCCTTTTCGGGAGGAGAAAAGGAGAAGATTACGTAGAAGGGTACTGTAACTAACGGTGTTCTGAAATTTGAAATGTAAATTTTGTTCCTGAGTTGAAGCACAGTCTGTTAAGTGTGTCATAGATCTGTGATAAAGGTTTTTCAACTAACTTCACTAATAAAGAGTTTTTTATTCTCAAACCTGGTATCATTATACCAGAAGACTGGATTCTTGTTCGATCACAAACAAAAGATAACGCTTACGTGATTGACATGAACAAAAATGTTCCTGATGAGATAACTTGTTTGTTTTCAAAAGTGTCAGAACATAGTGACATGCTTTGGCATCGTCGTCTTGGTCATGCAAATGTGAAAAACCTAATTCGTCATGCTAAAAATGATTTGGTGCGTGGTTTACCCGTTAAAGACTTTGTTACTGTCGAAAAGTGTGTGGCTTGTGCCTTGGTTAAACATAGTCGAAAATCTCATAAACCAAAATTGATTAATACCATTTCATTTGTTTTTCAATTATTGCATATGGACCTTTTCGGTCCGGTTCATGTTTTGAGTCTTTCTCACAGCTCTAATGGTCTCGTTATTACTGATGACTACTCACGTTTTACTTGGGTGTTTTTCTTGTCAAATAAGAGTGAAACTGCCGAATTGATCAAGAAGTTTGTTGTGCTTATGGATTATCAGCTCAATTTGAAGCTGAAGGGCATTCGCTCCGACAATGGCACGGATTTCAAGAATGCTTCATTGAATTACTTCTGTTCTGAAAAGGGGGTGCTTCGACAATATAGTTCTGCTCGGGCACCACAACAGAATGGTGTGGCTGAAAGGAGAACTCTCATTGAGGCAGCAAGGACCATGTTGTGTGATTCAAAACTGCCATTATTCTTCTGGGCGGAAGCTACTAATACTGCATGCTATGTTCAAAATCAGGTGCTGATCAACAAGTCTCAAATGAAAACTCCATATGAGATTGTCTATGGTCACAAGCCTACAGTTGGTTATTTCAGAGCGTTTGGCTGCCCATGCACTCTATTAAACCTTGAGGCAACTCCAAAATCTAGGAAAGTCGATGACTGTTACTTTTTTGGTTATGCTGGTCGTACTGCCTATAGAGTCTATAATAAGTCAACTAAGCAGATTCTTAAATCATATAATGTATGTTGGTTGGAAGAAAACGAAACTGATGCCCGTGTTGGTCCCGAATGGCTTTTCGATTACAATAAACTCTTCAAACTGTTCAATGTGCTTCCTGTCCTCGACTCGGAAGTTTCATGTGCCACCACCATTGATACTGAAAAAGAAGAATTGCATGCTGTCTCACACATATCTCTAGATCTTGATGATGATCTCTCAGAATCACCAAACATCTCTCCGCTTGTGTTTGTCAATCAATAAGAAAAAAGTTACTGAAACTGTGTCTTCACCAACTATATCAGAAAATACTCCAGTTGTTAAGGGGGAGAGTCCTATTTGTCAAATTTTCGGAAGCACTTTATTTCCCGATGTCATTCCGAATGAGTACGTCGCTAGCACCTCGTACTCACATAGTACAAAAGTCTCTGGATGGAAGAATCCTCTCCCTGAGGTTGATGAAAACTTGTTAAACATATCTTTTACCGGTGTTGTTCCCGAAAAATCAATTCCATCAAGAATTTAGCGAAATCATCCTATTGAAAATATCATTGGTCCTCTTGAAATAGGCGTGTCCACCAGAAGTCAGACCAGGCACATAAATAGCTGCTTGTTTTCTTGTTTTATCTCTCAGATTGAGCCAAAGTTGGTAGAAATGGCTCTTCAAGAACCAAGCTAGGTGGATGCTATGCATGAAGAACTGAATCAGTTTGATAAGTTAAAGGTCTGGAGATTGGTTAAACTGCCAGTGGGAAAGAAAGCATTAGATACGAGATGGGTCTTCCGAAACAAGTAAGATGACACGGGGGTTATCATTAGAAACAAGGCATGGCTGGTTGTTCGTGGTTTTCGTCAGGTTGAAGGGTTAGACTACACTGAGTTTTATGCTCCCGTAGCTAGACTCGAAGCCATCCGGATTTTTCTGGCTTTTGCATCATTCATGGGTTTACTGTCTATCAGATGGATGTTAAAACTACGTTTCTATATGGCGAAGTTAAGAAGGAGATTTATGTGGGCCAGCCACTTGGGTTTGTAAACTCTAAGAATCCCACTCATGTCTACAAGCTAGATAAAGCACTGTAAGGTCTTCATCAAGCTCCTCGGGTGTGGAATGCTACATTGACGGCTCATCTTCTGGGTCATGGATATTGATCAGACTCTGTTCCTTAAAACCGTCAGGAAAAACTTGATTCTGGTTCAAATCTATGTGGATGACATTATTTTTGGATAGAGTTTGAAGAGGTGATGAAAAAGAGGTTTGATATGAGCTCACTGGGGGAAAGGACAACGTTTCTAGGGTTGCAGGTTCGTCAGAGTTCAACGGGAATTTTACTGCATCAAGGAAAGTATGTTGAAGACTTGCTTGCAAAGTTTGAATTTCAAGATTTCAAAAGTGCTACAACTCCTATGGCGGAAATGCCTCTTTTGTCAACTGATCCTGAAGGGAATCCCGTAGATCAAACATACTATCGATCGATGATCAGATCCCATATTTATCTCACCGCCAGTCGCCCTGACATCATGTTCGCTGTCTGTCAATGTGCTCGTTTCCAGGCTAACCCTAAACTCTCTCATTAAGTTGTTGTTAAATGTATTTTTAGATATCTGAAGGGACAACCGAAGTTAGGTCTTTGGTATCCCAAAAACACAGATTTTGATTCATATGCTTTTGCTGATAGCAATTAAGGTGGAAATGACATTGACAGGAAATCCACATCTGCTGGTTGTCAGTTCTTGGGCGATCGTTTCATCTCTTGGCAACGCAAGAAACAACAAACGGTGTCCACATCGACTGCCGAGGCTGAGTATGTTGTTGCGCTAGCTTGCTGCTCAGAGGTTATCTGGATGCAACATCAATTGCTGGATTACTGTTTGGAATTTCTTGACACCCCTATCTTTTGTGATAATGATGTTGCCATTGCAATCGTTAAGAATCCGATTCAACACTCAAGAACCAAGCACATTGATATTAAAATACATTTTATTCGTGACTGTTACAACTGTAAATTGACTTATCTTGAACAAGTTCACACTAATAATAATGTGGCGGACTTATTTACAAAATCGGTCGGGACAGTCAGGTTTAATGTGCTTGTCGGTTTTCTTAAAATGCTTCGTTTCGAGGCTTGAGTCTTTTTGAGAATAAATTTGTACATATTTTATTTTTGCACAAATTTAGGGGGATAAAATTTAAAAAAATTCAAAAAGAGTGTGTGTGTGTTTTATTATTAAAAAACAAAAATTTAAAAAGAGTGTGTGTTTTCTATTAAAAGGTTGCTTATTCACTCTCGCTTAAAATTATGTCGGTTGCTCCAGTTGGAAGGACATATACTTGTATATGTTTGGTCCTATCATCTTTTCAGAGATTCACGGGATAGCCATTCACCTAAAGATTGAAAGCATATGGGACGATTGTGATGTGGTTTTGTTTTAAATTCTTTCACTTAAAATTATGTCGGTAACTCTAAGTTGGACGGACATGTATTCTCATATGTGTTTTGTCCTGTTAACCACTTGTAAACATACGTGATAGCCATTTACTTGAAAACTAAGAGTGACCGGGGTGACTGAGTTTTTGAAATTGTGTCTTCTGTAACTCCTTGGGAAGTGATATAATTATTCAGTTAACAATTTTTTGAAGCTTCAAAACATTTTCAAATGAAAATAGATCCAACCTTTGGAAACTGATAGAAAAATTGTTTCTGTGTGCCTAACGGGTGAAGTTATTAATCTTAAAAGGCTCTAGAACAGTCATTGATTTGTATGGTAGCTTTCCATAATGTATAAACGATGAAGTGATACAAACTAAATCTGCTAAACTCACGGTGGAGAGTCATTTTGAATAAATGTGCATGTTTCCATACACATCTCTTTGAATGATAGGCAGAAAAGTAATTACCCAGTCATACACGAGCCCGTTAGTTTCTTGATCACCAAAAATATTGTGCTATTTTGTTTATTACAAAAACAAAAATAAAAAAAATTATGTATATGATTTGAGTTGTTAATTTTTTGTTTTTTCAAAGGCTTAAAGGGTCAAACAAGAATTACAAGGGTGGGGCATTCAAATAAGTCCTAAACACTCTGAATGAAAGGCATAAGTCCAACGTTCAACCTTAAAGCTTAAAAGTTTTCTTGCTTTTTATAAAAGTTTTGATCAAGAACAAGGGGGTTGGAGTCAAATTGGGGTGATCTGGGGAAAGGAAAATACGCTTTGAGAAGAGATAGGAGGCATCACAGGTCCATAAGTGATTTCCTTATGAGATTTATGCCTAATTGCACCTAATCCATATCACTGATATAATGAAAATCATGCTAAGTCTGTTATACCTGCTATCAACCTGTCTCTTTATGGCATAATAACGCTGAACATGAATCTTTGTGAAAGCACCTTAATCAATAAGATTCCACGTTCGGATCTTTTCATAAAGGCGGTATTTTTATAAAAAAAAATCTGAAATTTGATCCCAAAGTTTGCTAATTTACTAGAAGACAGGTGTTTCATGTTTTATTCTTAAATTGTGTCTCTTTTAGTTTTATTTTATTCTGGTTATTTTTTTTTCTATTTAACTCTATTTTCACGAAACTACTCTCCTCGAAACATGTGCTATAAACGGGCTATTTTTTATTTGGTTAAAACTTTTTGGGCCTTGAGTCTGTTTACTGTCTAGATTGGTCTTGTGCTAAGCTTCTATCTCGAGCTTGTTGGAGTGGGCTGATCAGGGTTCTCGGCCCACTAGGTTTGGCGGTATAAATGGTTGTGAATCTTTATTATTGATCTTATTCTCAAAAACATCTTCTCTCAAAGACCTCCTGGCCGAAAGCCCTCACTCGTTACTATTCTAATCAAATCTGATTGTGTCTTAGTATTCTTGTTTTCTACTACAGGTAAGAGATCTTTGGGAAATGTGTTGTGATACTATTGTGATAATATTAGTGGGTTTGATTGAGATGTGATGTCAATGAATGTGCGGATATTTGTTTTGTTATTCATATAATGAACTCGTATTGTGTTGGTTGTTCAATTTGATTGAGACCAATGTGGTGGTCTTAAGAGCTAGTTGCAGGTCTTTTGTCCATGGTGATGCTGGTTCTCCTGAAGAAGATGACATGATTTCCGTGGCAGAACTCAAGGGTTTTCCTTTCAAAAATCAGTTTGACCGAAAACTCTTGGTAAAACCAAGAGTTCTCAGTTGACTTTGTTGACCGAGATCTCTAATAATTGACCGAGAACCCATTGCTCTCGGTGGTATTGGACAGAACTCATTAACTGACCGAAATCGTCCTTTGCTGACCGAAATCTATCTGAGTGGACAGAGAACATCTATATGGACCGGAATCTATTATAAAAACATTATTATATTTGGTCCTTTATGCTTAAAATATTTAATCTATATCCTTAAATTTTAATTTGTTAGTCAAGTTACATAAACTATTGCTAACTTAACTCGTTTGTTGCAGAAAGGCTGATCAAGCACCACTAAAGTTCGTTGATACTCACAATATAGCTGGATATTTGTTTGATCCACCTTTGACACACAAGGAGTTTAAGTCTATGATCGTCGGTCTCAACACTTGCAGGATTTCTCACACTTTATGAGAGACTCCTGTCATATGCAAGAAAATGATCATGGAGTTCTGGAATAATGCCTCGTTCAACCAACAAGGAGTAGGTGGAGCTGTTACTATAGACTCCAAAGTGCAAAAGAAGCCGGTCGTCATCATAGAGACCATTATACGCGAGGTTCTTTTATTTTGAGATCAACCTGACTATCCAACGGAATATCCGACAGAAGCTGCCATGGATGTTTTGGTTAGGATGGGGTACGAGGAATCCTATCCTCCTACTATAAAGTAGTTATTTCATCCATACTGGAGGTTTTTGATACACACGTTCTTTACTTGTGTGTCGGTACGAAAAGGAGGATCTGTTGAGATTAGCCACATTTAGATGTAGGCTGTAGTTGCTTTGATCATCGATTGGAACTAAAACTGTTCCAAGTTCGTGTTCGATTAGATGATGAGCAACCTGATGGGAAAGAAGAAGAAAATGTTTCTTATGTATCATCGGTTCATACAGATGATCTTTGAGTCACATTACACTGATCTTGTTAAGTCTGTCAAGATGCTGGATATGAAATCGATGGGACACAATACCTTTGGATTGATGAAGCAGTCCAGAAACGGATCAAAGTTCGTTTATCAAGGCATTCACGAGCTAGTTAAGTTAGGCCGTTTTGCCGAAACTGAGACTGTGTAAGTACGTGCTCAAATTACTGAAGAGCATGTGGCGCCGGTTCAAGGGCGTACTACTACTTTTGAGGTCATTTCAGATGACGAAGAGACAGAACATCGTGAAACAGAAACTGCTCCGTCTGCTTAGCAGTTAAAGGATTTTGAGAAGTTCAAAGAATTACTTCATTCAACTGCTTTGTGGCCTCCTCAAACAGTTTCTGCAACTCAAGATGAAGACACTCCAAAAGTATCAGACGCTGATCTTAGTCCACACAAAAGGAGAAAGAAAAATCCAAGACCCGGCGTACGGAATACTGAAACCACAACTACAACACCAAGCCAACAAGAACGTGAGTTGAACACTACCGAGACTCACGTTGATCCAAGCCCACTTGTAACTGATGGTCAATCTCAGGAACATATTTTTGATGACTTTGCTCAAGATTTTGACTTTGAAGCTGATATTCATGTTTTTGACGTGCCATCAGGATCATCAAACCCGACTGGTCAGTCAAGTTCCAGTGTTTCAGCGAAGAATTCTCAGATTCTTGCTATGCAAGACACTTATATGCAGAATATAGGAAAGGGGGTTGTACTTGCTCCTATGGACGTGCAAGCTTTACAACGTAGAGTCTTTCAACTCGAACAAGATTCAGTGGTAAAAGATGTACGTATCCAAGAACTTGAAGCTAGCAACTCTGACAAAGACTCCAAGATCAAAGAGCTTCAGTCGAGCATGGGTGGGTTGACTGCTATATACCTAGACCTTCAACAGAAACTCGTCCATAAATTTGGAGACAAGTTCAAAAGTAGTGAAGACCTTGTTATGAAGTCAACCTCTGTCTATCAAGGTGGGAGCTCCAATGCACATACCTCTTCACACGCTGATGAATCCGAGTCACTGGAGCACTATCTCTCAATCCCACCTAAATTTGCTGAAGATCTGATCGACGACAAAAGGAGATTCTCGTCATGAAAAAATCCATTCAGAATGTCGAGTCCTCCGATTATCCAGATAAGTTTATCATTACTTTTAAGAAGGGCTTCTCAGATAAGTATGGTGATCGTTCTGGGGTTATGTCATGGGGTTTTGATACTGATAAGAACATGTGGTGGTTGAAATGGAGGTCTGGGACTACCGAGTACTACATAAAGATGAAGGATTTTGGATCCTGGACTAAAGTAGATCTCAGTGACCTCATCAACGCTTTGTTTCATAATCCAAGTCATAACAAGAAGGCTAATGATTTTTGGAATTTTTTGAAGAGGCAAGTTGATACGGGATTTCCAATTATGACTACCACTGAGTCATTTTTGAAAAAGGATAAAGGAGTCCAAGATCCTCGGACTGGAAAAACAATGGTGAACGTCATGTGGCCCGCAACAAACAAGGAAACACACATTCCTGTGCCGAGTGCTATCCCTGATGGTTCTCTTGATGATATGCAATTCTGGGCGTATGACAGTAAAACTGCTACTATTGTTATACGTCTACGAAAGGGGCAATACAGGTTTGTTGATCCAAAAGACTTGCTGAAGCTGGGTGAGAGAGATATCAAGACACTCAGTAATATCCAGATCGTTCCTGAACACATTTTTGAAGTTGCTGCCAAGGAATATACTAGGATGGTGGCATCAATTATTAGAACGGGATTATGGGCTGGTAGATTGAAGGATGCAGATGTGAATATTTTGGAACATGATTAAAGCACAAATCTACAAACAAAAGGGGAGATTGTTGGGTGTATTTTTAGTGGTTTGTACTTAGTATATGTTATGGGTATCGTGTTTGTGTGTATATATGTAAACCGAGATCACTAAAATGATCTCGGTGGGCTTGGGCTTTGTTGGGCTAGGTTGTTTGCTTTCCCTATATATAGATAACATGTATAGGGTTTAAGGGTTGGCATTCATAGGGTATTGGCCTTGAACGAGTTTGTGTAATATTGTGCTTAAGCACCCGACGTTAATACAAGTGTTTTGAGGCTAGATCTCGTGCTCATTACGTGTTATACTTGTTCTCGACATTAATACAAGTGTTTTGAAGCAAGGTTGAAGAAAGTTGATAAGGAAACAAGTTAAAGACTTCTACCGAGCAAGGTTCAACTCCCAACAAAGCTACAGTGTTACCAACACACTTTGAATTGCTGAATAAGTTATCATTAATAAAGAGTTCAAGCGATTCATGAAGAATTAGTTTGCTAGTGGGATTACATCGAGCAAAGTTTGATATAGTCAAGCGGATTGAAGTCTGCTAGGAGAATATTTTGTTTGAAAATATTCTAAGTAAAGTCTGCCCGGAAAACTGTTTACCAGCACAGTTCATGGTTACCAAGTCTGCTCGACAATGATACGTGCTGCAAAGCTTGCCCGAAGACTTGTTTTACACTAAGAATTTATTGTAATAGCTTTTATTATGAACAAATGATTAGGGTTTCCAGATATGGAATGACAGCTGTCACAGCAGGCCAATAAAAGGAATAATTTAGGGTATTCCTTGACACAGCTTTAAGAAAAATGTTAGACAGACACTACATGATATAGATTGTGACGGCTGTCATTATTTCTTATGGACAAAACATTCCATTGTTAAACCCTAATCGATTTCCTTTGGTATTTGACATATTATATATCAATGGAAATCTTTTGAGTTATAGTGTGTGTTTGTAACATTTGTGTCTTGTTAAGCAACATTTAGTGTGTTAGTGATTCCACCATTCACATATCTACTGTTCTTTCCTAATTTAGCACGTCATTAACCTTCTTGTCGACACCTTTGGTGTGGGTTATGACATAGTGATTGAGCGATATAATCGGGACCGACAATTACTGTTAATTCTAATAGTAAGTTTTAGAACCAAAAACTTTGCCCTGCTTGTGGTACTCTATAGCCATATTTAAGCCTGGAAAAATGGATGGACTGGGATGGAAAGGGGTAAGGGGTCAAACTGGTTTCAAAATGGGTTATGAGCAGAATGGGTTTGGATTGAGTAAGGTTGTTTTTAAAAAGTATCAATTTTGTTTGGGTCAAACAAGTTATTTTTTAATCATTGGATGCATGGTAGAGGTGCACAAATCGGGTATTAGAAAAACCCGGGTTCGGGTATGGAACCGGGTTCAGGTATGATCGGGTATTGGAAAATCAAGTATTAGCACTAACTGGGTCGGGTACGGGACCAGTATTGGCTTGAAAACCCTACCTTGTTACTGGGTTCAGGTTGGGTATTGAATTGAGTCTTCATTTCCCGGATATTTGAATACTATATTTCCGGGTATTGAAAAAACCGGTTTTATGGGTTTCGAATACCCTATTTCCGAGTATTAAAAAATTCCATTTTCTACAACTTTCTACTGTCAATTGGCCTGCTTCATTTTTTATCCTAACTCCGTTTTTTTCATACAAACTTCAAAGTTCATTCAAACATATATAAACAACTAAACAATGATATAAAAAATATATATTTTTTGTGTTTTAGTTTTTGTTTGATATATCAAAAGGTGTTACTCTAAACAAGTATTTATATCATATATGTGCTCCAAAAAATATCCATTGGAGAACATGTGGACAACAACATGTGCACAAACACTAATATCTGGGTATGCAAAAATCCCGGGTTTCGGGTATAACTTAAACCGGGTTTCAGGTATACTTAGAACTGGGTTTCGGGCATTATCGGGTTTAGATCGGGTACGAGTTCGAGTTCAGGTTTCAACATTGAAAGTCATACCCTATCTGTGCCCTATGGGTAGGGTCGGGTTCGGGTATTAGAAACCCGGGTCTAAAAAAACCGGTTACGGTTTTTTTTTTCTGGGTCCGGGTTCTGGTTTTTTTTGCAACTCTAGTGCAGGGTAATTCTGAATTACGTTGGTGACATAAAATTGGGTCATACTCAACATGGGGAAATCGTCTTTGGCCATGACTCATTTCCTCGTTAAAATTAGAAATATATTAAGTGATGACTTTTCAGTCACTAAGTCGAGATTTTGGATGTTGTTGACCAAAAAGTCAAAATACGCTATCAGAGTTACTTTGAGTTTAAAGTGTCAGAAGATGAATAAGGAGAATATGCTTGAAGTCAGAAAATTAATATTATGTTGGGGGTATAAAGAATGTGAAGGGAGTTATATTAGGAGTTGGCCATGATTATTTTTCCCAACTAATAATCTAGTGTTATTAGAGTATGTGAGATTCTTTTGTAATTTTTACTCTTAACTTATAAACTTTTCATGCTAAATTTAGGGATTCAAAATCTTATGGTTAACATATTTATATTATTGAGTTAATGTAGCCACATTCTCGCGTTGATATTCTCGTCCACCGGACGGGAAAAATAATAGTTTGTTGTGATTATGTTGTGTTTTCACAAATTTTAGTCTTTCGTGACCCGAATGTTCATGTATACAACTTTAATATTATGATGGCTACTTTAGTTCACCATGTTATCCTTAGTAACACGGGTTTTTATTAGCTTTAATACCCTTTTAATTTATTTCCTCTTTCAACGTTCTATCTTGATATTCTTTAATTCTAAGAATTTCATTATTTAAATTTATTCAACTATTTCGTTGGTTATTGTTAACTTTGGTGTCACATTATTCATCTTGATATTTGACTTCAAGAGTTTTTCTTTATTTTTTCTTCAAGGGTCATTAATTTTGTTTCGTTATTATTCAAAGTTTTATCCTGATTTTAAAAAGATTTTCTTACACATGTTCTGTAAGACTTTTAACCCACCCAACAGGACGAGCCATGTGAACCATGCGACGAAATAGGTAACTATGAGTTCATGCGTAATTATTAAAATCCTCACCTGGAAGTCATAGTGGTTACGTTGGTGTGCCGATGATACATCCTATATATAAATTGAATTGCATATTACCCATTTGTAGAGTTTTTTTCGGGCCACTCTAACATTTGTGTTGTTTTATCTTATTACGGAAATGATTTCGTATTGCATTTTATTCTTATTGTAACTTTTCTTGTATTTTAATTTTGAGACGAAATTTCCAAAAATTTTGAAACTGTAACATTCATTAATTTTCAGACACGAAAACTCGGCACGTTTAATTGTTTAGTTGTTATTTTATATTATTTTATTATTCTGACTATTGTTATTTAATCAAATCAATAAATTTATTATTTTATTTACTCTTTGATCATTTATTTCATGACGGGTCGCCAAGATATTAAATATTAAAACTATCATGAATATGGAAAATCCACCCTTACCTATAGTTTTATCCCTTTTGTTTCCTAACTTAAACACAAAGGACCAAATAGAAAATATTTAAATATTATTCTTTTCCCTTCCTCCTCTCTCCCACCGACGGCTTAACCCCTAGTTATTTTTGGAATTAAATGAAGCCTTAATTCCTGGGATTTGATCCGTTTACATGTTTCTTGTCCATCACGAGATCAAAAGAAATGATAATTGTGGTTAACTGACAGTTAATTGACATCATAATCACTCCATAACAAACAACGGTTTCCTCAACCACATTTCACTATATAAAATTGTCTCTAACACAATTAGTTTGTCCCACACCTCCCTCATATCATTTCGAAGCGAAGCCCTAACTCAAATTTTATGATCTCTTTTGACCTTTTATTCTAGCCGAAAACCCTAAGTGGCCGTTCTCCATCGATCCGTGCTTGTAACCGGTAACTATTGGGTGGTTTTTGATCTATTTTATGCGAGTAATTAAAGCCCTCTATCAATTTAATTTGACAGAGGGCAAATGGTTATTAAATTGGGTGTATATAAAATTAGGGTTTATAATTAAATTGGAATATATTTTGTATTCTGTATATATGTTTTTAGTTCCATCCTTTAACTAAATTACAACCAGACCAGTTGGCTGGTGCATGTTACGTAGATCCTTGATCCGGCCTGGGGCGTAGATTCGAGTCCCCCACACCCGATTTTGTTGTCATTTTATATTTATTATTTTCTTTTATTGTAATTATATATTAATATGTTGAAAATAATAATGATTTCATTTGTTTTATGGACCAAACATCATTATTATCTAAAAATATTTTATCGCATAAGATTAGCCTTTTATGTGTGTTTATGTGTGTGTGTATATATATATATTAACCATTATTTTTATAGGGTGAGGTTATACTAAGAAATAAGATGAGTCTAAAAAGTATAGGAAGAGATTATGTCTCTTTGATCAAACCTTCTATTGGCTAAGATTAAATGCAGGTGAAAAGGATGGTGTGTTATACTTTTATACTTATTATATAACTCTCTAGGGGCGTAATCGTCAAATGTGTTATATAATATAAGAAAACATTTTCAATAAACGATTATGTAAGGCCCAATTCCTGGTGCCCTACTTTGACGTTGTATTTACTCATAAACACAGGTTTAAATATTAGAATTAATTAAAACTTTTCGCGGAATGTAAAACTTCAAACATATATTACAAAATCTTTCAGATAGCTTTAACATTTAAACACTTGTCTTTAAACATAATTTAAAGGTCATTTCAAAACATCATAACATTCTTCCCAAGATGTCAGTATCCTCAGTCCAATGCCAAGTGTCCTTATTCAAGTGAGCTGCCTGAACCTAATTACTTGCATGCATAATAAAAGTCAGCTACACTGAGTGAGTTCTAGTTAATCATGTAACATACAATACATTTACATACTTACATGCATACGTATCCGAATATACGTATTACATACTTTGCATGTTACCTCTCTTTCATTCATACATACATGCTTCCTTTCTTTCTTTCGTACTTTCAATATTTATATTACCTTACATACTTACTTACAAGTTTTAAAGAGAATTTCGCCATATAACCTTTGCACATATTATTAAGGTCTGCAACCCTGTAACATTCACAGATATTATTAGGGTATGCAACCCAGTAATCTTCGCAGATAATATTAGGGTATGCAACCCAGTAACCTTCGTATATTAGTTGGGTTTTACGGAGTCTTCGAGCTTGTTACCGCCTCAATCTTAGCTGGGTTCATGGTAATCCCTTCAGGATTGATCACGTGACCAAGAAACTTCACTTCTCGCAACCAAAATGAACATTTAGAAAACTTAGCATGCACCTTCTCTTCTTTCAAAACCTCCAACACTTCTCTTAGATGCTCAGTCAGACTTGCTCTTGGAATAAATCAATATATCGTCAATATAAATGATGACTGACTTGTCCAACATCGGCCAACATACCCTATTCATCATGTCCATAAATGCCACGAGAGCATTCGTTAGACCGAATGACATCACCAGAAACTCTTAGTGTCCATACCGTGTCCAAAATGCTGTCTTAGGGATGTATGCCATCTTCACTTTCAGCTGATGATACCCTGATCTAAGGTCTATTCGTGAAAACCAACTTAAACCTTGTAGTTGATCAAACAAATCATCAATTCGTGGCAACAGATATCTTTTCTTCACCATAAGCTTGTTCAACTCACGATAGTCTATAAACATTCTCATACTCCCATTCCTTTTCTTAACGAACAACACTGGTGTGCCCCACGGGGAAAAAATCGGTCTTATAAAACCTTTATCTAGGAGTTCTTGTAGTTGGGACATCAATTCTTTCATCTCGGACGGTGTCAGGTGGTAAGGTTATTTCGCGACGGGTTGTGCTCCTCGTACTAAGTCTATATAAAATTCTATCTCACACTCCGGTGGCAACCCTGGAAGGTCCCCAGGGAACACTTCTGGATAGTCGCACACAACAGGAACATCTTTCACTTCTTTCGTCTCGGTCGTACCTTTGACAACATATGCTAGGTAGGAACCACACCCTTGCCTTATCAATCCTTCGGCTTTTATCATCGAAATGACATTAAGCCCTTAACTTTCTTTATCACCATAAACCATCACCGTACCACCATCCAAGGACTTTAATTTTATCAACCTACTCTTACACACTATCTGGGCTTTAAACTCAGATAGCCAATCCATTCCCAAAACCATATCGAACCCTCCTAAGGTCAAAACATACATGGAACATGGAACTCATTTCCCTCTAACTCTATCTTACAACCCTTAACCATTCTCATTATCCTAACTGAGGTTTCGCTAGCGGTTTCTAACGTAAAAGTTTCAGTCACACGACAACATTTCATTTTTGCTAACTTACTAAATGTTGTAGCTACAAAACTTCTATTTGTACCCGAATCAAACAATACCGAAGCAGAAATACCGTTTACTAAAGGCATACATGTCACAACATCAGGGATCTGTTTGGCCTGCTCCTGGGTCAGCATGTAGGCTCTAGTCTTTGGCCTTGATGGTTAAGCATCTTACTTTCCACTTCTTCCAGCTTAAGCACATTCCCTGGCTATGTGACCCGTCTTGCCACAACGGAAACATGTTGGTTTCTCGCTACACTCATGAGCATAGTGCCCTACCTTCCCGCACTTATAACATGCGTTTGTTCCGACTCTACACTCTCCTCCATGCGCCTTTCCACATTGTGACAAACACCAATTCCCAAACCCCACTTGCAGTCACCAGCATGCATCTTACCACAAGTCTTGCACGAGTTCTTCGCCACACCTTCTGTCTCTTATTCTTAGGTTTCCATAACTAAGTACCAGTTCGTTTAGTGGGAACAATTCATCTTCTCTTTCTTCTTTTCCACCACCACATCGTCCACAGTCAGATCATCGTAAACCATCTTTACGAGTTCTACAGTAGAGTCGAATGTAGCTAGGAATGTAGCTAGTTTATTAGTCTTGACTAAAGTGCGGATCGTTCTGTGGCAGTCCTCTTATATAGCACTTGATCCTTTTAGCTTCAGTATTAACCATGTCTTGTACCAACCTCGCATGCGGTTGAACTCAGTGGTATACTCGCGGTTTGTCATCTTTCCCGCCTTCAGATTCAAAAACCTTATTTCAGCCCTCTCGACTTCAGCATCTGCACAAAAAGGTTTCATGACCATCTCCTTCATGTCATCCCACCTCATAGCCTTAATTCCTCTCGAGTCTTCCTCTGCTCCGCCGACTCCCACCAGTACAGACCTTCATATCCGAACGACTAGGTAGCATAACCCACTGCTTGGTCAGGACGACACTTGCTAATCGGATAACCTTGTCATGGCGGTTATCCATTGGAGAGTAGCGATTGCATCTCCCAAACAAGTCAGCTTTGGTGGGTTGCAATTTTTGAATGACTTGTAGTTACAACCCACCTCGGCCTCTTTTCCTCTCATCAACTTTCACAGATCGAACTTTACTCGAATCACCTTCCCCATCATCAGCTTTCTTATCGTCATCCCCTGTCTTCTCAGCGGTCCTCACATGGCTTCCAACAGACTTTTTAGGTTGCATGTTATTCACTGTAGTATCTATAGCTTGAGCAATGGCGGCCTGAACCGCAGGATCAAGTTGATACCCCTCATTGTTTCTCAAATTCTGTCCCGCTGCATTTCCTTCTTCCTTTGTGTTAGTAACTGACTCTACTGAAGGTTCCCGAGTATTGCGCAGCCTACCACGATGTCCCGTACGACATCCTTGACCAACAACTTTCCTTGATTCAGCCATTTGTATTCTATAAGGAAACATAAACGTCATCACTCAAGGAATTATTTAGTACAAGGATAGTAAGACTAACAGGTAATAACAATGGCCAGCTGTGATCAGCTAATCACATTACTCTCCGTGTCATATACACTTCCCCTTGCGAGTCCACTTGTGTTGAATTCTACTTTTAACAGTTAGACAATCAAATATTACACGTAATCAAATACTCCTGTCTCTAGAAATTAAGCTAACTTCTTACACTTTCTTACATTATACATGAATTTAATCATGTACTTTACCTTTACTTAGCTTGCTTGAGTGACACATGGCTTTCTTGAACTGGCATCTTCTTTCTTTTCTTACTTAAGTCTCATTCTCTTTTCGAGTCTAAGAAAGTAGGATACTTATTTCTATCGAACTTATGCTCTGATACCAACTTGTAAGGCCCTGTTCCTGGTACCCTACTTTGAAGTTGGATTTACTCATAAACACCATTCCAAATATCAGAGTTAATTAAAACTATTCGCGGAATATAAAATTTCAAACATATATTACAGAATCTTTCAAATAGCCTTAACAATTAAACACTTGTCTTTAAACATAATTTAAAAGTCATTTCAAAATATCATAACAATCTTACCAAGATGCCAGTATCCACAGTCGAATGCCATGTGTCCTTATTCAAGTGAGCTGCCTCAAACTATTCACCTGCGTGCATACTAAAAGTCATCATGTTACCTCTCTTTCATTCATGCACACATGCTTCCTTTCTTTCTTTCATACTTTCAATATTATCTTACCTTACTTACTTACTTACTCACACGTTTTAAATAGCATTTCGCCCTTTAACCTTCGCATATATTATTAGGGTCTGCAACCTTATAACATTCGTAGATATTATTAGGGTCTGCAACCCTTCAACCTTCGCAGATATTATTAGGGTCTGCAACCCTTTAAGCATACCACCATACAACCATCTACATCCATACAATATCTTCTGTATATTTATATTTATTACTTTCATACATACACTTAATCATTCTTATAACTTTCGTATATCATTCATACATCATTCTTAGACATTCTTATTCGTACACACATCATTCTTAAACATTTACATAGCATACACTTGCCACTTATGGCAAATGTATTAACTAATCACATCGAGTATGCACACAGCCCCGAACACATAACAAGAAAGTGGATCTAGAAACTCACCTGAACTCGGTTCCTCTCAGAGTTAATGGTAACTCCTCTCTTTAACTGGGCGCGGCTAATCGTATAACAATTACACGTATCAATTAACTACTTCTAACTATATCACACTACTAAGTTATGGTAACCCCTAGATACGGTGGTCTGGGGGGAGAGCCCCTGGCTGGGGTCGAATGGTCTCTGGTTAAGATAAATGGTTCCTTTCGTAACTGCCTTAACACAAATTTCATTAAAATTCTTAAATTATTATTTTATTCTCTATCCTATTCGTTATGACGAATGGTCTATGGTTAAGCATCATTCGCTACCTCATTTGTTATGAAGAATGGTCCCTTTCATTATCTCATTAAAGCGAATGGTGAATAACGAATGAGTAGTCCATTCGTGATCTCTATTACACGAATGATGGGTCCATTCATTACAAAGGCATGCGAGTATATCTTATAGCGAATGGCATTGATTCGTTGTCTTAACATGGTGAATGGATGAGTAACGATTTAATAAGGTCATCTGTTACCGGATCATACGAATGTACCTTTTTCGCTATGACTGCTTAACGAATGATCAGCCATTCATATATCCTAACGAATGGATATATGAAATTATCCATTCATTGACTCAAGGGTCAAAGTCAAAATCACCAAGAACACGATATAGTCAACATATACCAGATCTGCAAGAAATCTTCAAATCGCGATGAAATATCACAAATTTGGTATCGTTCTACTGATATACATGTCGCCTACAAACCCCAATCCCCCAAACCTCAAAATATTATTTTTAAATGGTTCGTTTGATCTC